>NC_062523.1:30378595-30383595 GCF_022655615.1 Tachysurus fulvidraco
CCGGGTACTCCGGTTTCCTCCCCCGGTCCAAAGACATGCATGGTAGGTTGATTGGCATCTCTGGAAAATTGTCTGTAATGTGTGTGAGTGTGTGAGTGAATGAGAGTGTGTGTGTGCCCTGTGATGGGTTGGCACTCCGTCCAGGGTGTATCCTGCCTCGATGCCCGATGACGCCTGAGATAGGCACGGGTTCCCCGTGACTCGAGGTAGTTCAGATAAAAGCGGTAGAAAATGAATGAATGAATGAATTAATCTGAATGTCAAAAATTCAATGGTTTAATTTTTTATTATTTATTTATTTTTTTTAATGCCTAACTCATTGTTTTGTCTGTTTTTTTTTTCTATCCGTGTTTGTATTCAGGGCTCTTTGCGATGACTGTATACCACGGCACTTCAAAGGCATCTCGCATTTGTCAGCAAATGGCACGTTCAAAACAACAAACGTTTCCCTTTCGCAGAAATGGCAGTTGGTTTCATTTCAAATTGGAGTGAAAGGCTATTTGGCTGCGATGGTGAGCACGCACTTCATCACCTTCAAAGGACAAAGCGATGATAGTTTATGAAGCGTCTGGCGATGTGTTTCAATTGGCCTTGGATTTTTTTTTTCTAACGGTGGTGAAAAGGTCCTTTTAAAAGCCAAGAACTGAGTCTGGATCTGATACTTGGACGTTTTGCTGGATGTAGTACGAATCCTTAATGCTATACATTAATCTTTTAGCTGGCTGGACTGGAATGACCAGTACTCAGAATGTACAGAACACGTTGCCATTGTATTAGATATCCTTTTACGCTAAAGCACACCGTGTTCTGCATTGTTCCGAGACCTCGGCCTGCAGTCCTGTAGGACATGTGAGTGCTTTTCTAATGCACTTAATGCATTGTTTACTCAAGCAAATGTTTAATTACTAGGTAGAATTAATTAATTATTCTTCTTTTAAAGCTGACAACACTCCTTCCCCTGGGCGGAAAACAGAGTGTGTGTGTGTATGTGTGTGTTAAAGAGGTTGGAGGTGACCCTCCCTCCCTCCCTCCCTCCCTGCCTCTCTCTCTCTCTCTCTCTCTCTCTCTCTTGCTCTCTCTCATTTCCCAATTCTTTTTTTTTCTATCGTTTATTTTTAGAGGCATGTGGGGGAGTAAGGGTGGATATGGGGTGGCTCCAGGGGGACAGACAGGTTAACATCACATTAAGTGGAAAGCACAGTATCTCTCTCTCTCTCTCTCTCTCTCTCTCTCTCTCTCTCTCTCTCTCTCTCTCTCTCTCTCTCTCATTTTCTTCCTACTGCATCACAGAGTTAAAATTCCATTACCGTTCTGCAGTAGGACATCAAGTTTATTCTAATGGGAGGAAACGGATGATATGCACTTGGCTATTTCACATAATCACAAACTATACACACGGGCTTGAGGGAATTAAAGCAGATTGCTGATGTGAGGCTGATTACAGTCCCAGGCCAGCCTCGGAGCTACGTTCAAAAGCGTCACCTCATTTGCGCTAACACCTCAAGTGTGTCTAACATCTATGAGATATTTCCTACCGCTTGAAGGTGAACACATTCCTAAAGACTATGGTGAATATTTCAGTGCCCCTGACATTATTACATCACCGTCCGTGACTTGGTATTCAGACCATCCGTGTCTCTGTTGGACGGAACGGTGCACCGACGACGTGGTTCTCGTGTCTGATTCCAACGGACGGTGACCGTAGGCCTGTAGAAAGAAACAACACTGTCACTAGAAGCTCCAGAAAACAGCATGAATGCAGCCACTTTCTTTAGATTACAAAAAAACAAGACGAACCGGTGGTACTGATGGCTAGTTCTCCTCTCCTCGTCAAATGTCATCAGCATCTTTAGAGAGAAGGCAGAAAGGGCAAAATCCATGCTGGTGTTTCCTCCACTGGAATGAAGCTGTTTCAGATCGGTTCTGTTCGACTGCCTCGGAGCAATGCTGAGAGCAAGCTGTGATATAACGGGAGCCTGAATTGCGAGTGTTAGCCTAGCTAGGCACAGCTTCGAGCGAAAGGTTTTATTTTGGATTAATGATGATTAGGTTGGTTTTTTTTAAATTGCCATCTTTATACAAAGATAAAATTACAGGACTGTCGAGTGTCACGCATTGAGAGTGACCGTCACGCATTCCGGTCTTTTCTCACGCTCTCCTGCCACACGTCGTATTTCTCACGTGGAAAAACTTTTTGACTATTTATCGTATATCGTAAGCCGAAGCGCCCAGAACGTATCAGTCCGCACTGCTGTCTCTATGGAAACGGGCAGGAATCGAGCGCGTCTCCTCTGGAGTTCTTAGTCGAGCCTGACACTTATCAGCCAATCAAAAAAAGAGGCTACACAACAGCCAATCAGAAAATAGCACTATTGTATCTGGGTAAGATTTAACACAACAACCAAAGAAAAAAAAACATATCAGAGTACAGAGAGTATTTTCGATGGTGGGTTTGAACAAAACGTCCCTCTGGACGGGACATTGTCCTCGATCATGTCCCTAAACATGTCTGGGCTTGTGCTGAACTGTTTTATATGGGAGCAACTTTACACATGATAAAGGGGTCCAAAAAGGTGACAAACACTTACAATAAACACCACCAGTCATAATCTCTCTCTCTCTCTCTCTCTCTCTCTCTCTCTCTCTCTCTCTCTCTCTCTCTCCAAAAAGGCAACAAACACTTACAATAAACACCAGTCATAATCTCTCTCTCTCTCTCTCTCTCTCTCTCTCTCTCTCGCTCTCTCTCTCTCTCATTTATTTATCCATTTATTTATTTATTTATTTATTTTATTTACTGGGGGGGGGGGGTAATTGTTCACGCTTGACTGTCTTCAAAACTTGATAGCCCTGAAATGATTAAGCATGAACAAAATAGCTTTTCTTGACTCGGGTGCAGGTCAGCTGGTTTGTCTGGTCGTATTACATAGAGCAATAGTTAACTATTAGCTTAGCACAGTTTGTTAATCCTTAAAGGAACCTCCCACTTGTTTTTGTGTGTTTTTTTGTTTTGTTTGTTTGTTTTACTGGTGAAGGAATAAAAGAAGAAGTGATAGTATCAGAGATAGACAGATGTTTTGACTCTAATGCACCATCTATTGGCTGTTTCTCTCAATCCACCGGCTGTACATAATGTATGCGGATGCTGTTTGTGTGTTAATTATGAACCAACCTTCAGCGTATTAATGTACACTGGACAACACTAGGTTTGTGTGTCGATCTATAACTATTGCTATAATCTGCAAAATAACGTGAGTTTTCTGAAGGCTAATCTGAACACGGCGGTATGTTGAGACAAACTGTACATCTTCTGTCACAATCTTGTCTTCCCAGCATTTTGTTGTTAGCCCCAAGCACCACATCACCATTGTGTTTACTTTCATCGATTCTGCTAGGATTTGTCGCGTCCCAGACGGTAGCATGACCACCTCACGGCTCCGGGGTTCCAGGTTCTCGGGTTTCTGCCTGTCTGGAGGTTAATATGTTCTCTATGTGGATTTCTTTCTGATTTGGTTTCCTTTCACCTCCCCAAAAAACATTCCAGTGGAGGGATTGGCTGCTCCAACTTGCCCCTAGGTATAAATGAGTGTGTGAAAGTGTGTACATGGTGCTTTGGTATTGGTTGTCTTTCCATCCAGGATGCATCTGAACAGAAAGTTTTAAATCACATAACATTAAGTTTCGTTATGTTTTTTTATTTTTATTTTTTTGCACCAAAACTTTGCCTGGGTAACATATACAAGCATAAATGAAAAGTTAGACATGGTTAAAGTCAGAGGGGGGGGGGGGGTAAGTCACACATGTGCAAGTCACAAGTGAGTGTCAAGTCAAAGTCAAGTCGAGTCTTTTTTTAATATTTGTCTCTCGAGTCTCAAATTTGCGACTTAAATCTGACTCGAGTCAGGTCATATGACTCGAGTCCCCCACCTATGAGTCATTTAACTCAACTCAGAGTCAAGTCTCAAGTCATGAATGTCAAGTCAGAGTCAAGTCTAGTCTTTTTTTAATATTTGTCAAGCAAGTCTCAAATTTGCGACTTAAGTCTGACTCGAGTCAAGTCATATGACTCAAGTCCCCATCTCTGAGTCATTTAACTCAAGTCAGAGTCAAGTCTCAAGTCATGAATGTCAAGTCGAGTCTTTTTTTAATATTTGTCAAGCAAGTCTCGTCTAAAATTTGCGACTTAAGCCTGACTCGAGTCAAGTCATATGACTAAAGTCCCCCATCTCTGAGTCATTTAACTCAAGTCAGTCAAGTCTCAAGTCATGAATGTCAAGTCAAAGTCAAGTCGAGTCTTTTTTTAATATTTCTCAAGCAAGTATCACATTTTGCGACTTAAGTCTGACTCGAGTCGTCATACGCCTCGAGTCCCCCATCTCGGAGTCATTTAATTCAAGTCCATGTCAAGTCTCAAGTCATGAATGTCAAGTCAAAGTCAAGTCGAGTCTTTTTTTTAAATATTTGTCGCTCGAGTCTCAAATTTGCGACTTAACTCTGACTCGAGTCAGGTCATATGACTCGAGTCCCCCACCTATGAGTCATTTAACTCAACTCAGAGTCAAGTCTCAAGTCATGAATGTCAAGTCAGAGTCAAGTCGAGTCTTTTTTTAATATTTGTCAAGCAAGTCTCAAGTCTCAAATTTGCGACGTGAGTCTGACTCGAATTGTCATACGCCTCAAGTCCCCCATCTCGGAGTCATTTAATTCAAGTCTCAAGTCATGAATGTCAAGTCAGAGTCAAGTCGAGTCTTTTTTAAATATTTGTCAAGCAAGTCTCAAGTCTCAAATTTGCGACTTAAGTCTGACTCGAGTCAAGTCATATGACCCCAATCTCTGGTTCAAGTTAGGTGAAGCAGATTTAGGAATTCGAAAGCCTGGGAGTGTCTATATGTATTTTCTCTATGAGAACTTGCAGTACAAATACTGTACATCCTCCACCTTTTTCAGTACAGATACTGAACATCCTCCACCTTTTTTAGTACAGATACTGTACATCCTCC
>NC_062523.1:30388595-30411095 GCF_022655615.1 Tachysurus fulvidraco
GAGGTCCAGCTCACCCCAAACCGTCTCGATCAGGGTTCAGGTCCGGTGACTGTGGAGGCCATGTCATCTGGTGCAGCACCCCATCACTCTCCTTCATGGTCAAATAGCCCTTACACAGCCTGGGGGTGTGTTTGGGGTCATCGTCCTGTTGAAAAGGTGGTGGTGTGTCCAAACTTTTGGTCTGTACTGTGTGTGTGTATGTGTATATATATAAATATATTACGGCATCTGTCAGACGCCGTATCCAGAGCGATCTTTTACATATACCTGTACACATACAACAAACATGGAAAATACGTCTTTTGAATGAAGATGTAGGTCTTCGTCCGTCGTTTGAAGAAAGTCACTGACTCATCTGTTCCATTTTTGACTTTGTAGGAAAGTATCAGTGTTTTAAATTTCATGTGTTCAGCTATAGAGGAGAGCAGCAGCGGGGTGGTGTTGAGAACTTACCGTAGGCGGGTTGAAGACGAGTCATGCAGCTGCATTTTGGATCATTTGCAGAAGACCGATCGTGTTCTTACAGTAGGTACTGTAGTAGACCTGAAGGAGAGAGCTGCACTGGGTCCGGTCTCTAAATGACAAGAGATTGAACAAGTACCTGAGCAGCCTGTGTGGACAAAAATGGCAGAATCCTTCTGATGTTGAAGAGAAGGAACCGACATTAGCGACATGTGAGGAAAAGGACAGATGAGTGTCCATGGTTACACCAAGGTTGGGAGTTGTGAGTGAGATCAAATCCTGACTTGGGGATGAATCACCTGAGGATCAGCAGTTCAGTTTGATCTGGTTCTTGAGAACTTTTTTTAAAATTACAGATAACTTGTAATTTGCTTAATGAGCTGATAACCTACTGAGTCATTCATCATCATCATCACCATCATCATCATCTTCTTCTTCTTCATAATAATAATATTAATAATAATAATAATAATAATAATAATAATAATAATAATAATATGTTTGTATGTTTAAACTAGTTTTTCAGTTGTGCATTAAATGAATTGTTTTTTTAAACAAAATCAATATCATTTTCAGCAACTTAATTTTAGAATATCTCTAAAATATTTACAACTTTACTCATACTTTCTCCAACTATACCCCCCCACCACCACCCACTTCACCCTTGCTAGAATGCCATTTTTGCAATGAGCCGTAAAGTCACAGCACATACGGTATAACGTACATCATTACTTTATCGTCTTTTTGATGGGCCGGCGGTCGGAGAACAACCGTCTTCTTTATACTGACAGCAGCCCATTCTATTAATTAACTCCTTGAAAGGATCGACCGTGCGAGGGAGTGAAAAAAAAGCAGTCGTTTTATTTCACACCGTATACTACAGCACAAACGTTTGCCAACATTTTTTATTCGTTGAAAAATATATTTTTATCCAATTGTAGTTACATATGAAGTTGCAGGTATTACTAGGTATTCATTGTGTTTTAACCAGAGGAAACTCTTATTCCCTCACTTTTACTCAACGTTACTAACTTTAGATAAAGGTGAGGTCTCCGTTATTTGAAAGCCGATGTCGACATTTGAAATCACTAAAACGAACACGCCCCTAACCCAAATGGGTCCCACCCCTGTATCGATAGCTCCGCCCACACATACGTACGTAACCCGGGCGACTAACAGAAAGAAACGTGTCTTTATCATAGCTGAAGGGAAGAACAATACGATTGTAGATAAACAAACAAGCAAAAATGCCACACAAGCATAATGATGTAAAGGACAAAGGCATATATTAGTTCTGTGTAACAAAGCAAAACCAACGTTACTCACCTATCGAGAAGGAAAAAAGCGCCTCGGCGTCTTAAGTAAAGTCGGCCACATATTCACAGGTGGGAGTTTCCCGAGTCGATAACTCCTGAGCTAAACGCTGTTACTACACAAAACGCGGTTGTAGCTGCCTCTCTACATTACTACGATAGAAAAGAGGTGTTATTTGTGTAGTAACAGCGTTTAGCTCAGGAGTTATTGACTCGGGAAACTCCAACCTGTGAATATGTGGCCAACTTCCTGCTCCTTCAGTTCTCTCCAGCGCTGGAAAGCTGATCCTATATTAACACGTCCTACTTCTTGTCCTTATCGTAAGTCTTTCTTCTCTTTCTTTCTTTGTTTTTATCCTCCATGTCGATGTTAAAACCGCTTTCTGCTAACGTCACACACGCGCACTGAACACTCTCTCCGCCCATATCGACAAGACACGCCCCTTTCTGCTCATTGGCTACATGTTTGTTTTGATTTTTGTTTATTAAAAATCGGAGACCCCACCTTTAATAAGCCAATGAACGTGATTTTTAAACCAGAAATGACAAAGCTCTGTTTTGTAGACTTTCCTGTGGCAGAAAATAGTTGCTTTGTATCTGACTCTTACAGGAGTCGTTGTTAAACAAATTTATTTAATTCTATTTTATATATATATATATATATATATATATATATATATATATATATATATATATATATATATATATATATAATGTGTTAGTGTTTGGATGATTAGTATTAGTGTAAAACCTGTGATTTACCTTCAGGTTTAAATCAACAACCGATCTGACCAATCAGATTTAAGAATTCTACAGGGCTTTTTTTTATTTTTATTTTTTTTCTACAGTGTCCTTTCAAGCTTTGGAGCAAGCAGTCTGCATCATTTCAGATTGCTGTGCGCCAACCTTGACTGTGTCCTCCTGAATGTTCGGTTTGCTGAGTCTGGAAGCGAAGCGGACGAATAAAAGCATGGCTGCTGATGAAAGAGCCTCGATGAATGGAGCCTAATCTTCTTAATGCACAGCAAAATGTTTTAGAATACAAAGTGGCAGCTTGTAGTTGTAGAAATATTTAATATTTCAGTGTAACAAATAAGATTTGATAGGTAGCGTCTGTCTGACCGTCTATTAAAGTTCTGCGGTGCTCCTGACTGATTCGAGTTATACTCTGATATCGGTGTAGTGGATAATAAGGCCACACCCACTTTTACTTTAAATCTGAATACAGAGCGTGGTATTGCGTCACAACCGTACATCACAGGCTACATCATAATCTTTAACTAATCAAAAGGCTCTCATTACATGCCATTTTCTTTAAAAATACCTTCCTAACGTGACACATTGAAAGCGTGGCTCATAGCACAAGAACAGCATTTGCATATTCATATCGTCGCTGTCGGGCGGAAGCCTCGTATCTCCAAAACCATTATTTTTCAGGAAATTAAAAAAACGCCGTATCTTATCTGCAATGCACAGGGTTTAGTCTGCATTGCAGTGGATTGTCTTGCGCTAAATTTCTGTCCTCAGACGAGCACCAGAACTAGCGGGGGTCAAGATTTTTTTTTTCTTTGAGCCCAGTGTTTTGAAGACATTTACCTCAGAACACATGTCGATTCGTTGCGACTCTTCTTGAGGAGAAGTATGCCGCGAAGCTCTCCCGCGGAGTGAAGAAGAGGTGGACGGTTGAAGTGTCCGATGGAGTTAAGCGATTTTGTGCTATTTTCAAGACTGATTTTAGATTGGTTAATAACTTACCCATAAAAAAATAACAGACCCATGTGGGGACTGACCGATAGCATCGATATGTGAAAAAATATGAAATTGACAAAATTTGGACGTAGGAGGTTTCCGCCCGACTGAGACGATATTCTTATTAAATGGGGGACACGGTGGCTTAGTGGTTAGCACGTTCGCCTCACACCTCCAGGGTCGGGGGTTCGATTCCCGCCTCCGCCTCGTGTGTGTGGAGTTTGTTGTTTTCCCCGTGCCTTGGGGGTTTCCTCCGGGTACTCCGGTTTCCTCCCCCGGTCCAAAGACATGCATGGTAGGTTGATTGGCATCTCTGGAAAATTGTCCGTAGTGTGTGTGTGAGTGAATGAGAGTGTGTGTGTGCCCTGTGATGGGTTGGCACTCCGTCCAGGGTGTATCCTGCCTCGATGCCCGATGACGCCTGAGATAGGCACAGGCTCCCCATGACCCGAGAAGTTCGGATAAGCGGTAGGAAATGAATGAATGAATGAATGAATGAATGAATATTCTTATTAAATACTGGTGGATTTCTCTAGTCATCAATGCTTCCCTATTAGAACTAAACAATACCCAGATCTCTATCTTCAATGTGTAACTCACAGCCTATTATCTATTCATATACCATTTGTGGCTTTGTTATTGCTGGAGGAATTTTAACACTCTTCCCGGAGTAATGAATCGAAATCTTTTATGGCTTAGCCGCAAGCGATTTTCTCTGCCACGATGAGGCTGATTGTGCGTGTCACCCCGTCACACAGAGGACGTAATTAGTTAGGAAAGGTTCAATAACGGGGTGTGTAAAAGGCCTGTCACGCTACATCGCGTTATCCCCCCCGCCTCAGACACGGGACTAATCTTCATTACCAAAGTGTTCGAAGAGTCCTTCGCTAGTCAGCAGAGCTTTTCAAGACTGAAAATAGATTTAGGAGAAAGTCTATGATGGTCAAACACTCAATTTTCAGGTCTCGATTTCTTTTTGGTGTGTGTGTGTGTGTGTGTGTGTGTGTAAGACCGATTTTTAGTCGTGCATGTCATCGCATGTGCCTGAAGTTCTGACTCTTGATATTTCATTTGATGTCCTGTTTTCCGCAGAACCGTTATTATGGTGCTGTGTATCGGAGTTTGAAAATGAAGATTTAAGACCTGGGTTTCTTTATGCTGTCTCTACATCTCTACAGAACATAATCATGACCGTATGCAGGAAACATGTGGAATTCGTGTTTGTGACATTATACATAATGAAAAGCGTTTACTTAAGCAGAATGACGCGATCGAGTGGATTTGAGTTTAGGATCAGGTCAAGTAAGAGCTCGAGATCAAAATCTCAAAGCGTTGACGTACGTTTTAAATGATTGCTGTTCTGCTATATGAAAATCAAATTATTGCTCGATGAACGTAATGCAAAAGACAAGAGATGTCTGAAACACGAGATATGGAAAGGATTTAAGACGACGTATCGCTAATGCGCTCGTCTAACCTAGCGGTAATGATTAAATATCATTTATGTCAAGGAAAGTTGGAAAGATCTTGGTTAAATGAAGGCCTGCATTTTTCCTTCTTTGTTATTGTTAGGGGGGGACGGTGGCTTAGTGGTTAGCATCGTGCCTCACACCTCCAGGGTTGGGGGTTCGATTCCTGCCTCCGCCTTGTGTGTGGAGTTTGCATGTTCTCCCCGTGCCTCGGGGGTTTCCTCCTCGTATTCCGGTTTCCTCCCCCGGTCCAAAGACATGCATGGTAGGTTGATCGGCATCTCTGGGAAATTGTCCATAGTGTGTGAGTGTGTGAGTGAATGAGAGTGTGTGTGTGCCCTGTGATGGGTTGGCACTCCGTCCTCGATGCCCGATGACGCCTGAGATAGGCACAGGCTCCACGTGACCCGAGGTAAGCAGTAGAAGATGAATGAATGTCAGGATGGAGGTTGTGTATTTGACCTTGAACGTAGATTAAATGGTGTAGTTAGCGCCAAACGGTATCAAATATCCGCTAATTATAGACGCAGCATCTAGGCTTCTTTGTGTATAAAGTGTGTGATACTCAGGGTTGGTGTGGAAAAAGATTAATCAGGGGAATTAAAGGGAAAATCCTGCTAGAAAGATGTGTAAGTGTTGACTCTCTTTCCCTAAAGGAGCAATAAGAGAATTTGCGAGTGTTTTGGTTGTGCCGATGTTCAGTATTAAGTTTCTTTGCCGTGTTGCACTACAGAGAGGTGATGGATGGCTCATATAAAAGTAGATATGGCTTTTAGAACTTGTAACCTTAGAACAGTATTTCTGTTTGGACTCAGGCGAAGGGTTATAGAGCATTCATAGGAGTGGTGCAGAAAGAAAAGCTTTTTTACACAATCGTTTATTCGAGGAAGTAAAGTTGGATATCGACAGAGATTTCTGCTCTCTGAGACGCCTCAAGTGCTTGTTCACAAGCAGCTAAAATTTGAAGGTGTTTATCTTCATCCAGACTCGTTTTAGATCAGACTCACATCCTGACTCGTTTTAGATCGGACTCGCATCCAGACTCGCTTTAGATCGGACTCACATCCAGACTCATTTTAGATCGGACTCGCATCCAGACTCGTTTCAGATCAGACTTACATCCAGACTCGTTTCAGATCGGACTCACATCCAGACTCGTTTCAGATCAGACTCGCATCCAGACTCGTTTCAGATCAGACTCACATCCAGACTCGTTTCAGATCAGACTTACATCCAGGCTCGTTTTAGATCGGACTCGCATCCAGACTCGTTTTAGATCGGACTCGCATCCAGACTCGTTTTAGATCGGACTCGCATCCAGACTTGTTTAAGATCGGACTCAGATCCTGACTCGTTTCAGATCAGACTCACATCCAGACTCGTTTCAGATCAGACTTACATCCAGGCTCGTTTTAGATCGAACTCGCATCCAGACTCGTTTTAGATCGGACTCGCATCCAGACTCGTTTAAGATCGGACTCAGATCCTGACTCGTTTTAGATCGGACTCGCATCCAGACTCGTTTTAGATCGGACTCACATCCTGACTCGTTTTAGATCGGACTCACATCCAGACTCGTTTTAGATCGGACTCGCATCCAGACTCGTTTCAGATCAGACTCACATCCTGACTCGTTTCAGATCGGATTTACATCCAGACTCATTGTAGATCGGACTCACATCCAGACTTGTTTTAGTTCTGACTCACATCCTGACCCGTTTTAGATCAGATTCACATCCTGACTCGTTTTGGATCAGACTCACATCCTGACTCGTTTTAGATCGAACTCAGATCCTGACTCGTTTTAGATCGGACTCATATCCAGACTGGTTTTAGTTCTGACTCACATCCTGACTCGTTTTAGATCAGACTCACATTCAGACTCATTTTAGTTCCGACTCACATCCAGACTCATTTTAGTTCCGACTCACATCCTGACCCGTTTTAGATCAGATTCACATCCTGACTCGTTTTGGATCGGACTCAGATCCTGACTCGTTTTAGATCGGACTCATATCCAGACTCGTTTTAGTTCTGACTCACATCCTGACTCGTTTTAGATCAGACTCACATTCAGACTCATTTTAGTTCCGACTCACATCCAGACTCGTTTTAGTTCCGACTCACATCCTGACCCGTTTTAGATCAGACTCACATCCTGACTCGTTTTGGATCATACTCACATCCTGACTCGTTTTAGATTGGACTCAGATCCTGACTCGTTTTAGATCGGACTCAGATCCTGACTCGTTTTAGATCGGACTCACATCCTGACTCGTTTTAGTTCTGACTCACATCCTGACTCGTTTTAGATCAGACTCACGTCCAGACTCGTTTTAGATCGGACTCACGCCCAGACTCGTTTTAGATCAGACTCACGGACAGACAAAATTCACTGATAATCCCATGCTAGTCGAATGGATCTCCAGTGTAACGGGTTAAAAAGCACGAAGGAGCCTGAAGTGCAATCAACACTAAGAGATTTGACTCCACCGATGTCAGTCTGGTCCTAAACTCCACCAGCAGACCAGAACTGGTGGACATAAGAGTCAAAAGGCTACAGGAGCTCAGAGGGAGAAAACAAAGCCAGTCCTTGCATTTCAGTGTTTAATTACAGTTAGTTAACGAGAGTGGGTGGTGGAAGAGCTGGCAGTAGAAGCTAAGTCCATGGTGTATATAATGAAAAGAAGAGAATGAAGATAATATGGAACGTTAGAATGGTTTTACCTTCTGCTACACTGCAGTATATAGACTGGATAGTACATCTTCTCTGATGTAGTATAATTTGACATGGTGAAACAATCGGTTGAATGCACATCCTTCTTAGTTTGATTGCAAGTGCACATTGGAGTCATTGTACCCCAGAAGAGGCATTCCCCAGGCTCACTGGCAGCGCTCTTTATGGAATCTTAAATCGAGCACAGTCCTATATTCGTCATGCCGTGAAGGAATTATTTTGAGTGGATCGTAATAGAAATATATTTCCCAGGTCTTTGCATGCTGGCTGAAATCAAAGCTCGAAGAGATGGCGGTGGCTGCAATAACATAGAGGCGGCAATATCTCAGAGACGGTCTCATCCTACACCAGGAGTGGAGGTAGCGACGTGTGGATTACACACAGGACCCGAAATGATTGAATCGCACGTGTGCAAATCCATTTATCTGAGATGGATGGGAGAGGAGGGATGAAATAAAGAAACCTGAGAGGGAGGGAAGGCGTGATGAGGGGGGAGGAACCGAACGGAGGCAGCGACGGGGACGAGGCTGTCACACACACTCGCGCTAATGCGCTATGAAGATACACGTACGTTTTAAACGTAGACGTGTCGATATTTTGACGTTCGAGTCACATTCGATCGTCTCGATATTCCGCTCTGTTCGTCTCCGAGATGTCTCTGATTTCGGTTGTGCTTATTATTACATCCTTATTGTAAACAGACCGTATCGAACGCGTAAAACGAAAGACGCCGTCATTCCGACGATCGTCTTCATATTATGGATCGTTTAAGACCACACGCTTTGCTCATCCAGAGCTGTCTCGTGCTTTGAGATTGATCGGCCGCTCGAAAGACGATCGCGTCCGACCCCTGCTGTTTGATAGGAACGTATTGCCGACGTGCGCGGCCAGATTTTTTTTTTTTTTTTTAATTTTCCTTCACCAAGAGAAAATATACTGTAGTCAGTCGTATGTTTTGGGTCGGCTTTCTGTTTTTCCTGACGAACCGAATGGAAATTACTGCTGACAATGGTATAATTATGGGATGAATGCAGTCCGATGGCCAACTCATAAATATGAAATACATCACTGAGGAGTTTTCAAAGGGATGTAGCACAGCTTGAAGCAGACCCACACAGCATGAGGCCGACTCTGGCAGCGATTGTTGTGTATGTGTGTGTGTGTGTGTGTGTGTGTGTGTGTGTGTGTGTGTATGAATGACAAGAAAGATGGGGCTGTTTTTGGCAGAATCTTGTCACTGTATTTATTGAAGGACCTTGATGTCTTGATCTTGTCCTGAGACTCATTTCACTCCCCCCCACCCCACCCCATCAGGAAGCTGGGATCTGTGTGATCATCTCACCCGGAGTATTTCATCCTTTCAGTGTTTTGATACCGGTTGCAATTCTGGCATCTTAAATTCCGCACCGATTCCAAAAGAAAAGGATCCTTTATTTATTTCTTTTTTTTTCCTAGCACTTTGGTTTGAAGTCACATTGCAGTCTCTCGAATACAATCCGAGGGTACTGGAGGCATTTTTTTACGACAATGACCGTCCATCCATCCATCCATCCGTCCATTTATTTATTTATTTTTTATTCATATTGTAATACAAAGGTCTTTGGCTTATTTAACTTAATTTAACTTGTCTGTTTAATTACCCGTCGTTTTTCATACGTATTAATTAATTATAATCCAGCCATTGGGGGTGGGGGGGGGGGCAAGGTGGCTTAGTGGTTAGCACGTTTGCCTCACACCTCCAGGGTCGGGGGTTCGATTCCCGCCTCCGCCTTGTGTGTGTGGAGTTTGCATGTTCTCCCCGTGCCTCGGGGGTTTCCTCCGGGTATTCCGGTTTCCTCCCCCGGTCCAAAGACATGCATGGTAGGTTGATTGGCATCTCTGGAAAATTGTCCGTAGTGTGTGAGTGTGTGTGTGAATGAGAGTGTGTGTGTGCCCTGTGATGGGTTGGCACTCCATCCAGGGTGTATCCTGCCTCGATACCCGATGACGCCTGAGATAGGCACAGGCTCCCCGTGACCCGAGAAGTTCGGATAAGCGGTAGAAGATGAATGAATGAATGAATGAATGAATGAATGCATAATCCAGCTATTAAAAGTACACCAATATTTTTTTCTAGGTTAGGTTTTGTTTATTCAGTCTGAGTTTTCAACCATCGATCTGTTAACTTCTTGCCCAACATGTTACGCAAGCGAGAGTCAGTTATTCCTGTATTTTATTTTTTAAACATATTTACCTTTGACACACGACACATTTCCATACCGATTTGATCTGTCATCTTTTCTGAAGCCGAAATTCGGTACCTCGCTCACACAGATAACACAGAAAGTCAGCCGATGTTCGGACGACGAGGAACGAATACGAAATGAAGCAAATATGAGAACTCAAGCGCCGAAACATTTCATATCGATCCTCTTGTAGAAAGATGACAAATGAGATCGAGAAGTAACGAGTGAACAAATGAAAGCCCACGAAGCTCTCGCTGTTCTGAGGCCTGCTGGTGTTAATTGGGTCAATGCAGCGTACACAAACACATCCACATGCTCCGTTAATGTCCTTCTTAACCCCCCGTAGGAGCCGGTAGCTCATTAGTTCCACTGTCACTGTGGCAGAACCGCAGATGGAATCCGAGACAAAGGCAATGTCATGAAACGTCGTCGTTCTCCCTGAGATGTTCATCACTAACAGATCCTTTCTGGTTTTAACTGCATGAGGACGGACCCCAAAACTAGCACACACACTCTATATAGTTGAAGGTTTTCCTGGTAGATGCCTTTATCTAGAGTAACATATACAGTACCTGAGCTGTTGAGAGCTTAGGGCCTTGCTTAAGGGCCCAGTAGTGGAGGATTGGTTAGTTTGGTACTGGGATTTGAACTCACAATCTATTTATCAGTTGTCCAACCAAATTGTTTTAGCCAATGAGCTCCCAATTCCCCAATTGCACAAGCATGAACTTGGCGATTTTTGGCAATGTTAAAATCTATCTATTGTTTTTCTGTACCGTGGTCACAGGGAACACCTTGGCACCCATCACAAGACTCGATCAAACGCCAGACAATTTAGAAATGTCGGTCAGCCTGGTCTTTAGTCAGGACAGATGCAGGAATCAAAACCGCAACCCCTGAGGTGTGAGATGTGTTTTTTTTTTTTTTTATGGCTTGATAAAACTGCTTCTGCAGCAGTGATTATGCTAGAGCAAGGTTTTTCAAGACCACCACATCCTGCTGTGTCACCAAAATAAAAGAAAAACACACACATCGGGTCAAATCGCACATCAAGGCAATTACACCTTGATGTTTTTGTGACGACTTTTGAGATTAACTCGTTTGTGTGTGTGTGTGTTTGTGTGTTTGTGTGTGTGTGTGTGTGTGTGTGTGTGTGTGTGTGTGTGGACATAGATACCTAAGCACTTCGGTGTAAAATGGCTAATTACACAGCGGTCTTGAAAATTTTGCTTTAACATAGTTTATGCTTCAGCAGCCGTTTCAGCAAATTTCACACAAATGTTTTGCTTTTTAATATCTGCCATTATTCTATTCACACACACACACACACACACACACACACACACACACACACACACACACACACACACACACACACACACACACACACAAAAGGATGCCATTCATTTTTGGGCCCTTTTTACACCCGGTCACTTCGTGTGTTGTCTCTGATCCGATAGCTATCTGATTTGTTAAAACTGTCCCATTTACATCAGGTCACATAAACGTGTCTCGGCGAATCGGATATCGATCCGATCTTTCTGCTCCCGCCCAAAATGCTAATATATTTTACCTCATTTTCGGGGGAATTGAAACGGAAGACGCTTTGATTTGTGCGGGTTTTCAGAACGCGATCAAAAAGAAGACGTAAAAACTGGTTACGACGTTTATGCTACAAAAAAACAGCGTTTACTGTTTGCTGCATTTTCGCTGGCGGCAGCGGCGCGTTTTAAGCCCCGACGAGACGCCTGGGTGAAAGATCACCTGCGAGTGACGTAGTTCCGTTTGGGAGGAGTATAGCGCTGACGTACGTGGCTTGAACAACCACATTCTTTTACACCTGTCCAGTTTCATCTGAAACGCGTCCCAGACCACCTCCTGAAGGGGTTCGAACCGTCGGATTTATATCCGTCTCCAAAACGTTTCGGAGGGCATTTAGACCTGGTCTTTTTACCATCGGGTAGATATCGGATCACAGAACACGCAGGAAGTGACCAGGTGTAAAAACTCTCTTTGTGTAAACCTAATTGTAAAAAAAAAAAGGCAGTTTCTGATGTGTTCCAATCCCAAGAGATTTCTAAAATACTCAACCTTACAGTAGCTCATCCGGAATGAACAACTACTGTATGCTGTGTTCAAAATCACGACTTTTTCTTCATTTTGATGTTTGATGTGAAAAAATATAAAAACCTGTATCTGGACGCTCTGTATCGTTAGGCCGCTTCCACACGATCAGCCCATCGGATACCGTGACTCTGAGGATTTCAGGTGTTCCTAATAAAGTGGACAGTGAGTGTACAGTATACATGCTTCTACAAGGTTGAGTTGCTCAGAAGAAGAATCGGCTTTTCAGGTCTGAGCAATAATTTCCATCTTCAGCAGGTGTGGCTGCATGTGTTAGGAACTCGATCCTCCTTGTAGCGTTAAATGAGTTTCCGAAGCTGTTCCCAGAGCTGCTACTTTTCACCACATCTTCATCATTTCCTCTCTGAAGAAAAGAAAAAAATAATAACACCTTAAAAGAGAAGCGAACTCTGCTGGAGGACTGAGACAGAAGACAGGATGTGGGATGTTATTAAAAACAACAAACAGAAACTCTCGGTCCGGCGTTGTCGGGAATTTGAGCTCTGGAAGACGTGCGATTTTTTTTCACCAGGGTGTCGACGATCAAAAGGAAGAAGACCGTAAGATGTCACACACACTAGGAGAACCGAAGATGTCTGAAAGTGACGGTGATAATTGCAGTTAGGAAGTTATTTCGAATACGAAAGACACTGAGGTATGTGTTACATCAGCGGTCCCCAACCTTTTTTATTGCCGCGGACCGGGCAATGTTTGATCATTTTACCGCGGCCCGCTGGGGGTGGGGGGTGGCGGCTACACAATTAAATTAAAATTAATAATTTTAAATTAATTGTATTTAAACATGCCTTTTTAACTCACTACAATGCTAAATCAATGAGAACCCTGAGCTTGTTTCTTTACAACGAGACGGTTCCATCTGGGGTAATAGGAGACAATGACACCCGAAGTGTGTCGCTTATGTCCAGTTTATTCCGTCGTTTTGTTTCGGTTGCCGTCACTGCAGAAATCCCCGCTTCACACAGATAGCATGTCGGAAATGGCGATAGGGATGTAAGTGCTGTGGTGACAATCTCAGGGTATTCCGCCATGACTTTAATCCAGAACACCGGCAGAGTTTCTAACTTTCTAACGACGTCTGTTTCGTGCTCATTGTTGCTAATTTGTGGGTTAAATTTGAGCAAACACAATATACACGTACACCAAGCACTGTTAAACATGACAAAGTACCGGTGAACAGAGAGAAGAGCGATACACACCTTCTCTCTCCACCAAAGCTACAACACCACTGCCGCTCGCAGCCGCTCAGCTCCAGATGTCACCTAAACCCGGCCCGATAGCATGATATTTTGCGCATGTGCGGTATCGGTGAGCCTTTAGGTGACGTCTCTCAGCTCCCGGTTAACCTCTCGTCCATGGAAAGTCGCACAGACCCGAGAGGTACCATTTGGTCCACGGACCGGTACCGGTCCACGGCCCGGGGTGTTGGGGACCACTGGGTTACATGATGTTAAGTTGGAACGACTAGACCGGTCGGTCAGGAAGGTTTCTGATTGGTTGACTTGAAGTGAAAGCGAAACGTGATTGGCTAGTTGAATTGTCTTGACTTAAAATGTAGGTCAGTTTAAGGTGCTTGAATTGTCTAAGATATTAACACTGTTTTTTGGTTCTTCCAACATGATTTCAACCTGTTCTCTTCATGCGTTTTCTGTGATCGGATCATGCTATCCGAACGTAAAAAGACCAGGTGTAAATCCTTCAGGAGGTGGTCTGGGACGCGTTTCATACGAAACTGGACAGGTGTAAATGAATGCAGAGACACATACAGTACGTCAGCGTTATACTCCTCCCAAACGGAAGTACGTCACTCGCAGGTGACTCGCGAGTTGTGCATCGCGCCAGAAACAAATAACGCGGATGACACGCAGGCAATTATTGCTCTTCGGAGCGATGAAAGGGTCCAACAAACTTTGTAAAACATATAAAAACTAAAGTATATTTAAGTATCTACACCAAAGTGTGTTCCGTTTCAATTACCCCGGAAATGAGGTAAAATATATCTGCATTTTACGCGGGAGTAGAAAGATCGGATCGATATCCGATTTGCCGAGACGCGTTTATGTGGCCTGATGTAAATGGGACAGTTTTAACAAATCAGATAGCTATCGGATCAGAGACAACACAGTAGGTGATAAAAGAACCAACGAGTTCACACCTGAGCTGAGAATCGAACCAACGACACTGGTGTCCTGTCCTATTATACATGCTTTAATCACCTAAATCGAATGCTGGACTTATAGTGTAGCTCCCATCAGCACCAACATCCTCATGAGATTTCACACGTTAACTGGTTTATGTTAATGAATGAAATTTCATTGGTTGGGGTCAGAACACAGGGGCTATGATACTCTGATACAGCACCATTGGAGAAGAGAGGGTTAAGGGCCTTGCTCAAGGGCCCAACAGTTTCAGATTGGCAGTGCTGGGGCCTGAACCCTGATCCTTCAATCAACAACTTTAAATCTCAGTAACTTGAGTCAACACTGCCCCGTGGGTAATATAATACAACAGGAATTAATACTGGAACAATTTTGCTTTAATTAAGTTTAGTATAAGCGATGACAGGAGGCATGGTGGCTTAGTGGTTAGCACGTTCGCCTCACACCTCCAGAGTCGGGGGTTCGATTCCCGCCTCCGCCTTGTGTGTGTGGAGTTTGCATGTTCTCCCCGTGCCTCGGGGGTTTCCTCCGGGTACTCCGGTTTCCTCCCCCGGTCCAAAGACATGCATGGTAGGTTGATTGGCATATCTGGAAAATTGTCCGTAATGTGTGTGTGTGTGAATGTGTGTGAGTGAATGAGAGTTTGTGTGCCCTGTGATGGGTTGGCACTCCGTCCAGGGTGTATCCTGCCCCGATGCCCGATGACGCCTGAGATAGGCACAGGCTAGTTCGGATAAGCGGTAGAAGATGAATGAATGAATGAGCGATGACATCACATGTACGCCCTTATCCTGAGGGACGTACAAAAATGCTTTGAAGTCTCTGTCGATAAATACATCAGAATAGTCGTGTGGTTGTGTGTAAATTTGGTGTCTTCTGGTATTATTTTATCTACCGGCTAGAAGGTTTTTAAGGGCTAGAAGGTTAGCGCTAGGGGGGGTGCTTGTGTGTATGCGTGTGTGTGCGTGCGTGTGTGTGAGTGTGAGCGTGTGCATGTGTGCGTGTGCATGTGTGCGCGTGTGTGCACTTGTGTGGCAGTTTGAGGTCATGTCCTTCTCCCACACACTTCTCCTTGACCAAGCCCTGATGACAGCATGAGAACTAAAATTAAACTCATCATTTCCCATATGTGCTATTAGACCTAATGAGTGTGGCAATCAGCTAAAAGTCAGCACTTTTAAAGGAAAGGAGTCTCAGATGAAGTGTGTAGATGAAAATAATATCAGAGTTAGTATTAATTTGTTAAATGAAGCAAGTGACGTGACGTGACGTGACGTAAGGCTAAGTACGGGGACACATACTCAGAATTTGTTCTTTGCATTTAAAGTGCACACACACGCCGTGAACACACACCCGGAGCAGTGGGCACCCGGGGAGCAGTTGGGCGGGTTCGGTGCCTTGCTCAAGGGCACCTCAGTTGTGGTATTGCCGGCCCGAGACTCAAACCCACAACCTTAGGGTTAGGAGTCAAACTCTCTAACCGTTAGGCCACGACTTCCCCAGACTAGAGTTCTGAGTTTCTTCACACACTTCACATTACAGGATGTTGGTCATAAATTGCACAGTGTCACTCGCATACATAAAGCGTTCTTAACAAATTTAGCATCTGATATGATCCAAAGCAAACGGGTGCGTCTCGGTCGACCGCCTCGCTCCCTAGGATGTGAAATCGTATATCGAAAAGAAATAAATTCAAAGCCAAAATCATGCTCAGTAACTCATGAACTTTACCTTAACATTAACATTAACATTCAGAACGTTCCATACGGAGGGGCACGGTGTCTTAGTGGTTAGCACGTTTGCCTCACACCTGCAGGGTCGGGGGTTCGATTCCCGCCTCCGCCTCGTGTGTGTGTGTGTGGAGTTTGCATGTTCTCCCCGTGCCTCTGGGGTTTCCTCCGGTTACTCTGGTTTCCTCCACCGGTCCAAAGACATGCATGGTAGGTTGATTGGCATCTCTGGAAAATTGTCCGTAGTGTGTGAGTGTGTGTATGAGTGAATGAGAGTGTGTGTGTGCCCTGTGATGGGTTGGCACTCCGTCCAGGGTGTATCCTGCCTCGATGCCCGATGACGCCTGAGATAGGCACAGGCTCCCCGTGACCCGAGGTAGTTCGGATAAGCGGTAGTAAATGAATGAATGAATGAATAAATGAACGTTCCATACAACAGTCTGATTTATAGAGGAGACACACACACACACACACACACAGAGAGGTTAGTTAAGGCGGCGAGTCACAACAATGCAGAAAGTGTTTATCTGCAGTGTTTAAGTAGTGAATCATGTGTGAAGAGGTGAAGTGAGTCCATCTATCACTGAATCCAGACGACTCGGGAAACTGCGCCGTCGTCTTCGCCGGACTCGTGTGTGAAATATGGGAGCCGGGTGCAGACGGGCGTTTACGTTACCATGGTGACGATACGTGGAGTGTGTTAATGTGTAGTACAGTGGAGAGAGATTGTGTGAGATCACCTGTCTAACTTTTCTGCATTGTCTACACGGCGTCTCGATTTTACCACCCGCCGTTAAAAGGACAGATGTAACAGTGGCGCTTTGAACGGATAATCGAGTGTCGCAGCACCGCTGCTGCTCACTAATAACTGATGAACAACACGATAATAAATCCCAATAAAGGAGGAAAATACACACCGCTGCAGCACTTTAATGTACCGATGTGGTAGTCCCTACATACTCGGAGCTACTGTAATAAAGGCTGCTGTATCTCCGGCTTCTAGGTGGAAAGAGTGAGATTTCAGAGGGGACCGATGATATGAAGCTATCTGTATCTGTATGATTGCTCCCAGCTTCAAACCTCAGTGTGTTTGGTGTTTATTTTGTATCAGCTCTGGTTTGGACTCGGGTTGTTATGAAGGATATTGTGTTTCCCCTCAAGTCACTTGGAAAAGTTTCATTCATCTTGTTTAGAGAGTCTGTTGGGAAGGTTTTTCTTTGCTCTTCTTAAACATGTTCTCTGTAAATGGTACGGCGTGGACGACCGAAACTCCTCGTGCTGTCAGTGTTTTTATTAAACCGTGCTTTGGAGGAGAAACGATAAGATTTGGCATAAGATGGATGGATAGAAAGATATGTAGATAGATGGATGGGTGTTAGGGATGTAACCAAAAAATAACACAACGTGTATAATTATTTGTTTGTTTGTTTGTATGCATATTTATTTATTTATTTATTTATTTATTTATTTATTTATTTATTTATTTGTATGTATGTATGTATGTATGTATATTTATTTATTTGTTTGTATAATTATCTATTTATCTAGTTATCTATTTTTTATTTTTTTATTTATTTATTTATTTATTTATTTATTTATTTATTTATTTATTTATTTATTTATGTGTTTGTTTGTTTGTTTATTTATTTTTTATCCAAATTAGTGCTTTTCTCAGTTTTCAGTAACATGAGGTGCAGCTTTTGTCCAGAAAGAGAGATAAAATAATAATAATAATAATAATAATAATAATAATAATAATAATAATAATAATAATAATAATAATAATAATAATAAAAGAAAGGCTGATGAGCCAATCCTTGTCTATTTTACTTTTATACAGAGAGACTCTGTAACTTTTTGTCTGCAATGTCTTTTGTCCTGCACTGTCTTGTCTGTCTTGTTTGTCTTGTCCTGCACTGTCTTGTTTGTCTTGTCCTGCACTGTCTTGTTTGTCTTGTCTGTCTTTTGTCCTGCACTGTTTGCACCAGGTTGCACACTCGCACTTTATGTGGCTAAGACTACTTACAAGTCCTTAGCTCAGTCTTTGTTTTATATAGCACCGCGATCCTGGACGGTACTGTAACAGCTACATAGGGATGGAATGACAATAAAAGCTTCTTGACTTCTGCTTTCTCACCCTCTCTGTCCATCTCTCCCACCATTTCTCCAGACTATTACAGCAAGCAAAGGCTCATTGGCACAAACATATCCATAATGAATGAATGTTTAATAGTGTGGTTGTGGGATATGTGTGTGTGTGTGCGTGTGTGTGTGTCCAGTGTGCGATGTGTCATAAGCACTCATCCTGAAATAATGACATCACCCTTGATCCCTCCGTCCTCCCACCAATCTTTAATTATCGGCTTGATAAATGCTGACACGGGCTTCCTGGGTCAGTGAAGTTGGACTGTGACCCTGAAATTTACAAGGTTGAAGGTGTGTGTGTGTGTGTGTGTGTGTGTGTGTGTGTGTGTGTCTAAGATCTAAGACTTCTATGGAAGCTCTCTGGACTTAATATTTATTTATTTTTTTCCATAAAAGTAAGTTTTGTATGAATAAGAATTTAATGAACTGTGTGGGTATTTAAGTGAGGTGTGTGTGTGTGTGTGTGTGTGTGTGTGTGTGTGTGTGTGTGTGTGTGTGTGTGTGTGTGTGTGTGTGTGTGTGTGAGAGAGAGAGAGAGAGACAGATCAATCACTCTAATGAGGCTGCCCTCTCATATCTCCTTTGTAGAGGACGAGGCTCATTGTGACCTGTAGGTAATGGGTGAGAGTGATGGATGAGTAAAGCAGCCCACAGGAAGGAAACTATGAGCACCTACAAGCTAATTTGGTGTGAGTGCTTACAAAGCAAGATCGGACAACACTACACACAAGGAGACCAAGATAAATCCACACTATGCCTTTTTTTTTTTTTTTCATCTGTTGAAAAAGTGTGACACGCTTTTATGAAATCGCTGTGGCATTAAACATCTCGGCTGTTTGTTTGCCCTCATCCTGTGTTGTATCTCCATCATTGAGTATTTGAAGGCTTTGGCACGGAGGAGTCGGTGTTGAACCTGTAATGAACTCGGGTGATGAGCTAATTTATGTGTAGCTCAGGACTCCAGATGACTATATGGCCGTAGAAAGGACTATATTTATAATCACATTCTGTCTTTAATATATAATCTCACTCTCTTGTAAGTTTCAGGCCGGTGCACGTTCCTCTGGTTCATTTGATATATTTGTGTAACATATAAGGGATGTGGTAGCCTAGTACCCACGGGCACTCAGACAAGGCACATGATTGGTTCCCGGCGTGAGATCTGAGCTGATTGGCTACGCATCATCGCATCCTCTCCCAGCTTCTTCCCTAGTCGTATCTCACCACTCTCGTTCACGCTGTCGACTGTGTCTCGCGTATCGTGTTCGAAATTAACTTTTCGTTAAGCCCTTACGATGCATCCTAAGCGCCGTGCCCCTGCGAAAGATTCCTCTAGTGAGCCCACGAGGAAGAGGAAGATGATGACCATCAGTGAAAAGGTCAAACTTAAGGCCAATCCTACTGTACTTCGCGGATTTTCACCTATCGCGAGAGGTTTCCGGTCCCCATTAACCGCGATAAACGAGGGTATTGGTCGGAAAATCCCAGGTCCACCAAGTGCCACTGCTGGGTCACTGAGCAAGGCTCTTAACCCTCTCTTGCTCAGTCATATAGATTGAAATAAAAAGTAAGTCACTCTGGATAAGGCCGTGTGTCCGGTCAGGTGACACCATTTTGGTGGCTATTGGTGTACTGTAGCTTTCCAAAATGAAGCGACTAGAGAATAGACAGAATGAGACAGCAAAGGAAAAAAAGCTACTGCTGAATTATTAAGAAGTACAGGAGTCTTTACGAGAACAAAAGAGAGAGCTCCCCCTTTTCCACTTCTCCATAAATGTCACCCAGATTAAAAAAAAAAAAAACAACACAACATTGTGCCACCCCATGAGGTAATGCATCCACTCCACTGCATCCTTCTCCCCATCCAGCCTGTTTCTCTGGAAGATAAAGCGTGTCATTAATTGACTGGCAGGGCTTCCTGTCTCCCTATTGTTCTAATCAGAGATGCTAGCAATTAGGATCATCCCTCTGAAATTCAGGCAGCTGATCTGCTCAATAAGGTATTAAGAGAAGAAGCAGGGTTCGATGAGCTCATTCTCGTTAGTACCTCTGACAGGGAGCTGGGCACGGTAATGCGATGATTAATTCCTAGACGCTCACGACTCTTAATCCTGTCATATGCATCTTGTTATTAAAATGACTGATTATAATGTCTTGATGAATCAGGACAACATGATTATTATCTGGGACACAGCAGGAATGTCAATACGATATGTGCGGCAATTTGTGAACAGGGATCTAGCAGGTGACTGTTATAGGGATCTGAGTGTTATGGTACGTTATATTTACGAGACCATCGGGTGTGCGTACAGGTCAGGCTTATGCTGACCAATTAATCGATATTATATCATTATTCCTTGTTATTATTAGCAGACTAAATATAAGCAGCAGTAACCGGAATAGTTCTGAACCTGTGCCACATTTATTGGCATTTAATGCCTTCAGGGTTGGGGGTTCGATTCCCGCCTCCGCCTTGTGTGTGTGGAGTTTGCACGTTCTCCCCGTGCCTCGGGGGTTTCCTCCGGGTACTCCGGTTTCCTCCCCCGGTCCAAAGACATGCATGGTAGGTTGATTGGCATCTCTGGAAAATTGTCTGTAGTGTGTGAGTGTGTGAGTGAATGAGAGTGTGTGTGTGCCCTGTGATGGGTTGGCACTCCGTCCAGGGTGTATCCTACCTCGATGCCCGATGACGCCTGAGATAGGCACAGGCTCCCCGTGACCCGAGAAGTTCGGATAAGCGGTAGAAGATGAATGAATGAATGAATGAAATTCTGGAAACATTACGTATATAACATAAATCCATAAATTTTCTGTATACTGTTTATCCTACACAGGATCATAGGGAGCCTAGAGCCAACATGGCAAGGGACATCAACCCATTGCACAATCAATGCATGTCTTTGGACTGGGGTAGAAAACTGGGGTACCTGGAGAAACACTGCAAACTTCAAACACTCAGGGTGGGAATCAACCCCCCAACCCTGTATGGGTATGAGTCGAACATGCTAACCTTTAACTGTTAGAAAAGGCAGGAAAAAAATCCAGACCTTAAATGCTGAGAACACGAGGTAACAACAAAGCGCACAAAACAACCGGTATAAATCGGGGAGGCAATTAGTGAAACAAAAGGGACAGGTTTGCAGAAGCGGGAACGGACTAAGGACTAAAGGACCGACCCCTGGTGTTCCATCAGGAGATTATCCAAGCCATCATGACAGCTAACTACTTATTGTACATTGTACGAAGATAGTCGAAGGGTCTAAAAAGAAATAGTGACATAAACAAATTCATCATTTAAGAGCGACTTACATTTATACAGCTGAGCAATTGAGTGTTAAGGGCCTTGCTCAGGGGCTTGATGGCCCTGGGATCTGAACTCACGACCTTCCGATCAGTAGTCCGACACCTTAACCACTAAGCTACCATGTCCCTAATGAAACCTGAAAAAGTTTTCTGTTAGCACATGCGGGTAACGAAAATGTCCTTACTTTTTTTTTTTTTTTGCTGGAAAAACAAGAGCTTCCTCCTTAATCCTTCTCACCTCACTAGAGATGCTCAAGACCTTGGAACCTGTTCTGTTTTCTGGATATAACACGTCTTACCTCGTGGCACAGAAAAAAAAATCCAATACCAGTCAGTTTCTTTTATTAAAATGAATACAGGATCGGTTTGACCGAGCAACATGTCTTAGTGTGTCGTAACATTTATTTTCCTTGGCTTTATATCACAGAGCACTTCAGTAACTGGGATTGCAAATAATACAATGATTCGGTAATTTAACAAATGCCATAACTAATTTAAGTAAACTTTTACGGTTCATTCTGTATTTTTTTTATTATTCTGATAAAATGTATTGTTTTTTCTTTGAATCCTATTCAATGTTCAAATCGTTGTTTACAAAAGGGACCATAATGCATAGAGGCATGACAAATGAAATCCTAATCAGGTGTTAATGCACTAATGCACCAGTAATTAATACGAGACAACGATTAACAGTTATACTTTTGTATGAAATATTCACCATAATAATAATAATAGCTAGAGGGGAAAAAAAAGTTGTGCAAACAGTTCACATTTAATAAATACTTACATTTATATACTTAATATACTTAACATTTTTAAATCCTCTTATACCCTCACTAGAGTTGAACCGCTTCGCAAATCTTCTCAGACTCATGCATCCGTTTCGGACGCCTGTCTCTTCATCCTCCACGACTTCTTTCATAAGTCTGACATTTTTTGCCCCCTGTCGCTTTCCTGTGTCTAATTGTCCTCAGCTGTAGTGTGCACGACTAAAATAGGACCATAGGGAACAGAGATTTGTAATTTCAGGGAACCGTAGGGGGAAAAAAAGGAGGGTAAATTGGTG
>NC_062523.1:30416095-30474390 GCF_022655615.1 Tachysurus fulvidraco
TCTCATTAGCTAACCTGGGGGAGGTACATTGGCTTATCGCTTAACACATTTGCCTCCGAAAGCCTGGTTTGTGGGTTCAACCCCTGTCTCTGTCCAGTGGGCGTGGAGTTTATCAGTGTGTCTCGTGATTGGTTGGCATCTCATCAAGGGTGTTCCCCCATCTTGTACCTCATGACCCTGCGTAGGATAAGCAGTACAGAAAATGAATGGTGGGATTACCTAATGCCCTCATACACACCGAGTTCTGTTTCTGTAACCTAGGGACTGTTATATTGCTAGCTGTGACAATGCCCTACTTACCCCACATCACCAGGGTATTAGGGTGTGTTGTATTTATTGAAATGTCCCCCACTGATTTATATGAATTCCTTTATCCTCGGTATTATACAGTAATACCATAGTGTTACTTATTGAGTTTATTTATTGATAAAAATATCCCCTCGGCCAGCCGCCCCAGCAGGTTCCGCCATAATAGTTACGTATGTATGTGGGGGGCGGAGCTATCAAAACAGGGGTGACACCCATTTGGGTTAGGGGCGTGTTTGTTTTGGTGATTTCAAATGTCAACACTGGCTTTCAAACATCGTGCATCGCACCTTTAAAGAACGAACCACAACTCAGAATAAACAACATGACAAACCTTGATGTAGATGTGCTACATCTGAGTAAATTATGTTCCAATTCTGCCAGCCAAGAACCAGAGGGCACCAAAACTGGACAGATGAACATTACAAAATAACCAGCATGTTTTTTTTTCTAATCTTCAACCGCCCAACTGTGGTGTACATGCGCTCACTGTAATATGGGATTCCTGTATTTGTATTTATTTAATGAATAAACAGCAACCCATAAACAGGCTGTTCAACAACTTAACCTCGGAGATCTGGATCTGCTCACACACCAAAACTGGACAGTTAGAGATGACTAATGTCTAATCGCTAATATTCAAAGGTTTAGATACTTACTTAATATAGTATTTTTGAAATATACATTAAACTTAAACTAAATTTCTTCAAATATTTTGAAACATTCATTCATTCATTCATTCTCAGGCGTCATCGGGCATCGAGGCAGGATACACCCTGGACGGAGTGCCAACCCATCACAGGGCACACACACACACTCTCATTCACTCACACACTACGGACAATTTTCCGGAGATGCCAATCAACCTACCATGCATGTCTTTGGACCGGTGGAGGAAACCGGAGTACCCGGAGGAAACCCCCGAGGCACGGGGAGAACATGCAAACTCCACACACACAAGGTGCAGGCGGGAATCGAACCCCCGACCCTGGAGGTGTGAGGCGAACGTGCTAACCGCTAAGCCACTGTGACCCCTTCCCCTCCATTTTGAAACATTTTATGGCGAATTTGTGTCCGTAAACCTTTCCAATAAAACGTTATGGTTCAGAGACATTTAAGTTCCAAAAAAAATAATCTTTTTAGACAAAATAAATTTCAGTAATAAATTCATTTAACAAATAGTGCTCTGCTGTTCTCCATTTATGGGATTCAGATGTAAGTAGCAGCTACGCTAAGCGCTGTCCGTGGTCGGGGAGTCCCAGCATTAATATCGAATTCTTTTGAACTCAATTGAGTGCTGAGTTCAAAAGAAGTGACTATTGATTACTTCTGCGCTCTACGTCTGTATGCGCTATTTCGCTCTCGGCAGGCGAGACGGTTCATAAGCCGTCACTGCCCCGTTTATCCCTGATGTGGCTTTGTGCAGTCAGCGTGATCTGAGTTTTTATTGTCCTGTGCATTTATTGTATTGTACTATACTTGTCTATCTGTTAATGCTGTAGTTTTGCACAAGGCTCTTGTCTTGTCTTGTCTTGTCCTGTCTTGTCTTGGCATAATGCCGCTGTATTGTCTTTTATGCTGCTATTGGCCCGCGAGACACAATTTTATCTGACATACCAGACAACAAACTGTTTGTTTTGTTTGTGATCCATGAAAAGCCATGAACTCTACTTTTCCACCCAAACACATTAAAGACACTGGACAAATTCCTTATTTGTAGTATACATAAATATACTATATATAAAATTTGAGTGTTAATTTGCCAGGGCAATATATGTATTCACGCTATTAAAGCACAATTTGTACAACGATATTAGACCGAGAGGGAACACGTTCTTTTTTATTGGGGGTTAGCGAGAAGTTCCATGTCTATTTTGGTAACTGGATTTATTCATTCATTCATTCATTCATTTTCTACCGCTTATCCGAACTTCTCGGGTCACGGGGAGCCTGTGCCTATCTCAGGCGTCATCGGGCATCGAGGCAGGATACACCCTGGACGGAGTGCCATCCCATCACATGGCACACACACACTCTCATTCACTCACACACACACACACACACACACACACACACACACACACACACACACACACTACGGACAATTTTCCAGAGATGCCAGTCAACCTACCATGCATGTCTATGGACCGGGGGAGGAAACCGGAGTACCCGGAGGAAACCCCCGAGGCACAGGGAGAACATGCAAACTCCACACACACGAGGCGGAGGCGGGAATCGAACCCCCAACCCTAAGCTACCCATGCTAACCACTAAGCTACCGTGCCTGGTAACCGGATTTAAAAAAATATCCTTTTCACCTCAAAATCTTTCTCTAAGCTGACCAGAAAGCTGGAAAGTTATGATTATCTATATCTGGAACAAATATCATTAAAAAAAAAGCAGTAGATAAAGACTTGACTCTTCATACTTTTTATTACTTTTGGCACTTTAGAGCATCTGTACACCTGCACGTACCTGCGATTATCCAATCACTCAATCTTACAGGTCAAAAACCTTCTGTTAATGTTCACATCAAAGCATCATAGTGGGAGAAAATGTGATCTCATCAACCGGTGTGGTTGTGCTGTCGGTGCCGGAGGGGATGGTTTGAATCTTTGAGAAGCAGCTGATCTCTTGGGATCTTTTGGAGTGTACACAGAATGGAGCGAAATGCCAAAAGAAAAAAAAAAAGATGTCGAAGGAAAAATATTATTTAAAGCAGTCAGAGGAAACCAAGAACAGGAGGTTTACATTACCTCAAACAACCAAAACATCTCCGAACTATTCTGTTCGACATCTACGTCACCAGCCAATCATGTTCCTCATGTCCGTCACGAATCAGGGAACGCTCGCTGACTCACCGGCTAACTTACACGCTAATCGACGACTTAATGACTGGATCTAATTTAACTTATCGGCAGCTAACGAGTCAGAACTACATCCCGTTGCCAAAGTCGTGTTTAAAGCGAAGATATGGCTAAAAAAACAACTGCCGCTAGATGATTAAAACCACATCACGTCAAGTATGCTAGCCTTTAAATATTAATCTGAATAGCATTGACCAGAATTAGCTTATATGCTACATTAGGCTGACTAAGAATGTAAATAATCTAATTTAAGCTTTTTATCTCATGGCATTTTAGTAAACTTGAGAAATTTATTTTAGATAACGCAATCAACTACAATGAGCTACAAGGTTAGAATAAATGTAAGCAATAGATCTCCCGGTTAGCTGCCAGTGGATCCCGTGTGGATCTCCGGGATCCCACGCATCACTGACGCGATCCCAGAACGAACGAGAACGCTTACACTTACCATCTAACTCTGTGCAATGAATCTCATCTGTTTAACATTTGCTTAAACATTTGATTCAATTTATTGTTAATAAACAAAGTATTTAACTTGCATTTCAATTCAATTCAATACAACTTTATTTGTATAGCGCTTTTTACAACAGACGTCGTCTCAAAGCAGCTTTACAGAACATAAACACAGAGCAGAAGGTAAACGTAATTAATGATAAAAGAAATAACGAATAATAAAAGTAAAAGAATTGACAGAATAAAAAATTCTAGATTATTATTAGATATAAATAGTTCACAATCTGTATGTATTTATTCCCCTATGAGCAAGTCTGAGGTGACTCAGGCAGCAGTGGCAACTAACCTGGAGACTCAGACAATAACCGCGCCATTGCAGCTAGTTGTCTTTTTTTTTTTTTTTTTTTTTAAATCCAGAAACCAGAACTAATTATTACAAACCTTAAAATCGGATAAAGGCAACAAGCCGAATTCCGTAGCAGGTAGCTCACAGTGCCGTAGGGCCGGCGTCGTTTAAAACCTATTCAAAGGTTCTTTTAAATGCTTATAACGTGGCAATTGATCATTGATGTCCTTGTATTTTTTTTTATTTTGTCCTTTTTTGCCTTGAACACGAATAATTTACACACCCACCGTCCGACACACGCATGCAGGGTTTCCTATATGTGCTTCGCCGACATATAAGAAGGATCTGCACTATAAACACACGTTATCGCAGTCAGCCAGTCCTTGCGATGACATGCAGATGTATGTGCACATGCACATCAAAAATAAGAACTTCTGCCAGCTTGAATTGACCTCTGGTAAACCTGGGATCCAGCGAGTCTTTTCCAATCTTCTCTCTTTTCTCTCCTTCATGGGCTTATCCTGTCCTTCTCCACACTGCACGCTCTCGACCTGCAAAGGATTCGGCTGTCCAATCCCGCTGAGCTCCTCGCTGGCTCGCCATTCAGCTCAGCTTTTGCCAGTGTGCAGTCGAAGCTAAAGAGGACTTATCTGTGTTTCGCTCGAGGAATTACTACAGTTACAGATGGTGCTTAGCACCCGTTTGTTCGCCCTAAGGAAGAGCAGAGCCGAGGAGACGGATGGAACCGGAGTGGATTTGGAACGTTCGAGCTAGGAAAGGTTTTAAGATTTGGATAGAGACTTTGCACTTAAAGCTGGGTTCTAAAGGTGAATAATGATAGAAACAGAGTTTTAAAAAGTTGCAGCTCGGACACGCGTCTCGGTGGGAGCCGACGGAATAGTTAAATAGTCTCGGGGGTCCTTTGAAAATCTCGGTTTGAACATTTTGAAAGAGCAGAGCGGTGTTATGAGGTGCAATGTTTATTGGGTGTGAGATGTGCTCCAGAAGCAGTTCTCAATCTTGCTCGCTGGCCAAAGGAGGGATCTTATCTCAGCACCTCCTGATGGCTGACAGCTTCCCCCATAAGGGGAAAAAAAATAAAAAAGTTCTGGTAAATGAAAAATGTTTAAGAAGAGATGGACGAACGGTTATATATCTCCTTCGATTCAGTCAAACTCTCATAGGTGCAACATGACTGGGAAAAAAAAAAGTGATCTCTCTGTCTGAGCAAAAATCTGTTCATCCTTCTCTGTTACTCTCATCTCCCCATCCACATAGTAAAACAACAGCCTGGAAAAAATGATAGACTACCTGTCATCTTTCCCAGTAGCGCTGAGGTGATTTAATTAATTGCTTTGAAGCAGGAGAAAACACACAACAGCTTACCGGGGCGGAAAAAAAAAAAAACAAGATTGTTTTAAGGTGTATTAAACTCTGTCAGTCTGCAACATGCCTCCTCTTCCTCATCTGTATTAGTTATCTTGGAAGAAGTGACTGACCTTTTGTTCTTTTGTCCTTTGGCATGCTTGACTGTGCAGACAAATGGCATTATTTGCTTCTTTACATTGCTTCTTTTTTTCCTGAGCTCGGGTTCCTGTCTGTGCATGTTTTCCCCTTTTCCTCTGGGTTCTCCGGTTTCCTCCCACCTCCTAAATCATTCCTGTACTGTAGATGGATTGTTGTGAATGCAGGAAGAGCAGAGCCGAGGAGACGGATGGAACCGGAGTGAGACTCTATGGAAACGGGCAGGAATCGAGCGCGTCTCACCTGGAGCTCTTAGTCGAGCCTGACACTTATCAGCCAATCAAAATTAGAGGCTACACAACAGCCAATCAGAAAATAGCACTATTGTATCTGGGTAAGATTTAACACAACAACCAATGAAAAAAAAAACATATTCATCACAGAGAGTATTTTCGATGGTGGGTTTGAACAAAACCTCAACACAAAACAGTTTGTCTCTGGACGGGACATTGTCCTCGATCATGTCCCTAAACATGTCTGGGCTTGTGCTGAACTGTTTTATATGGGAGCAACTTTACACATGATAAAGGGGTCCAAAAAGGTGACAAACACTTACAATAAACACCACCAGTCATAATCTCTCTCTCTCTCTCTCTCTCTCTCTCTCTCTCTCTCTCTCTCCAAAAAGGTGACAAACACTTACAATAAACACCAGTCATAATCTCTCTCTCTCTCTCTCTCTCTCTCTCTCTCTCTCTCTCTCTCTCTCTCTCTCTCTCACACACACACACACACTCACACACATCCACACACACTCACACAAAACCACACACACAGACACACACACACACACACACACACACACAAACACAAATTAATAAATGGAAATTAAACACATACTTTTTATTTGGTAAAAATGTGGTCAGTGATCCTTACCAAACACAACAACCGGATTACTCCTTTTTCTTTTTCTTTTTTTTTTTTTTGTTAGTTTTTTTAATTTATTTTATGTTTTTTACCCCTTTTGGTGGGGGTGTGGGGAGCTTGAAGATGTCACGCTTGCCTGTCTTCAAAACCTGAGAGCACTGTGAATGAGTAGAAGCTAATGCTCTGTGACAGAGTGGGATCTCATACAGGTTAAGTTTTATGTAGATGAAGTGAGTGAATGTCTGAGTGAGTGAATGAATGAGTGAATGTGTGTGAGCAAGTGAAATAGGGAGCGAGTGAAATGTAGGACATGATATACCTCTCTTTTCTTTTGTTTTTAGCATGCTATCTTGGAGCTGCTAATCTGTGAGCTGCTAATCTGTGAGCTGCTAATCACAACTAGGACCCAACGAATGCAACACCTATAAAAACACTTCTAATAATAAATGAATTATTATTATTATTATTATTATTATTATTATTATTATTATTATTATTATTATTATTATGGATATTTCATACAGTTAGAAATTAGTATTAAATAAGGAATTTTACACGTGGGGACAAGCTGCAATAGGAAAACAAACACAAACATGTCCTTAAGTAGTTTATTCACAAAGATTTGAATATGTTCTCATGACGTCCTCATCTGCACAGGACAGGAGATGAACCGGAGATGAGTTTAGCTCACGTACAGTACATGCAGATCACATGCACTCACAGTACACAGAACATTAGAAACTGAGCTTCTGATCCAGATGGAATGGTTCTAGGCCCACAGGGGGGAGGGGGGAGGGGGGGCACATTTCACTCAGATCTGCCATGTCCTTTACAAAAGAACATGTTAAGCCTACAGCTTTTCCTGAAAGGTGAAGTTCACCAGGTCTCTTTCCTCTTTAGATTTGCTGAAGTACACAAGCCACCCTTCAGTGACTGCTCCAAACTACAGAAATACTCCATGTACCACTCAGGTACCGCCAAGCTGTAGGGCTTCAGTCTGCCAGAATTGAGTCCTGCCCTCTGCCCGTTCTCCCGGGGCGTGTTTCTCGAAGCCAAACCACATTAATGACTTTCTTCATGGTTGAGAAACTTGTAACTTGTAGCATGAACGGTTTCCTCTTTCCCACCCTCTCTCTCTCTCTCTCTCTCTCTCTCTCTCTCTCTCTCTCTCTCTCTCTCTCTTTCTTTCACCTCCATTGCTGCTCAATACCCCTAAGCCATCCGTCCAAATGAACTGTTTATCCATGTCCAATTCCGGCGATCGATTCTGCCTCCTGCCGAACCGGAGCGAGGCTGACCTGCCCTCCATCGAGATCCACTGATCTGAAACACTTATCTGGAATAATCTACCTCGTTCAGATCAATTCTCCCACCCTGACACTTTCTCTCACAGAATGGATTAACAAGAACGTACCCTATGCCGACCGTCCGCTCTTATTCACCCTCTTCGCTCGCTTTTCTGTCTCTCTGTAAAGACAGCAGGCTTGTTCTTGCGTTCTCTATTTGTGAATTAACCTCAGCTGTGTGTGTGTGGGTGGGTGTGTGGGTGTGTGTGTAGCAGAAAATGACTTGCTTTTTAATGCTTGGTTATTCTGAGAAGGACTCGAAAAAGGAGAAAAAAAACATGAGAAGGAATGAAAAGAAAGAAAGAACAAAGGGGTGAAAAAAAGAGTCTCTCAGTATTTGCTACTCTGCTACATATGAACTTACTTACATTGATTTCTTTTTTTCTTCTTCTGCTAAACATATGCCATTGTTTCTATAGCTGTGTGTGTGTGTGTGTGTGTGTGTGTGTGTGTGTGTGTGTGTGTGTGTGTGTGTGTGGGTGTGTGTGTGTGTGTGTGTGTGTGTGTGTGCGTGTGTGTGTGTGCTCGTGTGCTCGTGCGTGCGCGTGCGTGCACGCGTATGCGCTCTTAGGTGTACAGTACAGCACCATCACATATTTACTTTTGCCTCACCTGTGAGTTCCGATATAACTTGGCATAATTATAGTTGCCATGGAGACAAGAGCCGTGTGAAAAGGAGGGTTAACCTGGGCGGAGATGGAGCAAAGAGCATACGGGGGCAATCGCCTTGGCAACACACAACAGATGCCATGGCAACCTATGCACACACTGTCTCTCTCTCTCTCACTCTCACACACACTCTTTCTCTCTCTTTCTCTATTAAGATGCTAACAGAAGGGAGAGAAAGTGCTGGCATAATGTTCACGAAGCATTTATGAAGAGGAGAGGGATGAATTTCAGCTAAATAAAAACACCAATAGTTCTAAAATGAAAAATGCCAAACAGATGGATTAACGAGTGTGCACTGAAATCGAGCGGGATCTATTTCTAAAGGGTCTAAATCTTAAACAGTGCCACACTGTCAGTGGAGTGGAGTCAGAGAGCTTGGATTAAATGACGAAATAATAAATAATAAACTAATAAATTGCAACTAAAAAAAATTACAGATCGTAAGATACGAACTAGGACAGCGATCATGATAAACCATCGTAGTCGTTTGTAAATCGCACGAGGAACTACGTCGGCTGTGGCTTCTTCATCGTGAAGGTCAAAATTCTGTGATCACAATTTAAAAATATGAGATAATACATCATGTTTATGAGATATTACTTCGTAATAGGGGGCTAGGTATCTCATAATAATATTAAGTCCTAATTGTGATATACTATAGGATAAGTCGTACCTATTTGGTCCAAAGTTAGTGTTTCAAGATAGTCAGAAATAACTGACTTATTATGTTCTATTTATGAGACATTAAGTCATAATTATGAGATACTTAGCCATCATTTCAAGATAGTAAGTCATAATAGGATCGAAAATCCTAATTATTAGATATTACATCATAACTGAGAATGTCATCATTTTAAAATAATAAGTGATAATCATGAGATAGAAACTATTAGGTCGAATATGAGATACTATGTCATAATCATGAAGTATTAATTAAGTCATACATTCAAGCTATGTCATATTTATAAGATTCCAAGCCAGTACTGATATGACAAATGTTCTTATGTTAGAACTAATTGTAAGAGTAGGCTGTGTAGACTTCATATATCTCAGACCTACAGTGTGATTCCTATGTCAGAAATATGAGATACGTCATCATGTTACATTTACATTTACAGCATTTGGCAGACGCCCTTATCCAGAGCGACGTACATAAGTGCTTAAATCTCTAACACTGAATACATTAATGCTGGTTCACTAGGTTACATACTTAAGATACCATGAGTTTAAAACATTTGTTCAAAGTTACAATGAAAAAGTGTCAAAGGTGTTTTTTTTTTTGTTTTTTTTGTTTTTTTTTAAATGCAAAAGATAAGGAAAGAAGTGCTAGTTGAAGTGCTTCCTGAATAAGTAGGTCTTCAACCGCCGCTTGAAAATAGCCAGTGACTCGGCTGTCCGGACCTCTAGGGGAAGTTCATTCCACCACCTTGGTGCCAGTACAGAGAAGAGTCTTGTAGTATACTTGCCTCTTAGCCTGAGAGATGGTGGAACCAGTCGAGCAATGCTGGTAGATCGGAGGTTGCGGGGTGCAGTGTGAGGAATGATGAGGGCTTTGAGGTAAGAGGGGGCTGGTCCATTTTTGGCTTTGTAGGCCAGCATCAGTGTTTTGAACCGGATGCGTGCAGCTACCGGAAGCCAGTGGAGGGATCGCAGTAGCGGGGTGGTATGCGAGAACTTTGGCAGGTTGAAAACAAGCTGGGCAGCTGCATTTTGGATCATTTGCAGAGGACGGATTGCGTTCATAGGTAGACCTGCCAGCAGTGCATTGCAGTAATCCAGTCTAGAAATGACAAGAGACTGAACAAGTACCTGGGCAGTCTGTGTGGACAAAAATGGCCGAATCCTTCTAATGTTGTAGAGAAGAAACCGACATGAGCGAGTCACATTTGCAACATGAGAGGAAAAGGACAGTTGATTGTCCATGGTTACCCCAAGGTTGCGAGCTGTGGCTGAAGGGGAGATCAGATCGTTGTGCAAGGATATAGCAAGATCGTGACCTGGGGATGAATCACCTGGGATGAACAGCAGTTCAGTTTTGCTAGGATTGAGCTTTAACTGATGAGCAGTCATCCATGATGAAATTTGTTACGTTTACAGCATTTAGCAGACACTCTTATCCAGAGTGACTTACATTTGTCTTATTTCAGTTTATACACCTGAGCAAATGAAGGTTAAGGGCCTTGCTCAGGGGCCCTGCAGTGGCAACTTGGTGGACCTGGGATTCGAACCTTCCGATCGGTAGTCGAACGCCTTAAACACTTACCTACCACATCACAATGACAAGATCTCACTTTGTGTATTTGCAGGATATAATCAGTCATCATTATGATGTACTACGTCAAAAATACGAGATACAACGTTATCGTTTAAAGATGGTCATTAATAATGGAAAGAAGTCATTAATAATGATCAGATATTAAGTCATGATCATGAGACACCCAGCCATTATTTTTAAGATCATAGTATGGCCTAAAGTCTTAAGTGGTGCTATGTCATCATAGTATCTCATATAGTATCTCAAGATAATATCTCAAATATCAGACATTTGTTCCGTGTTCGGTCATGAATATGAGATGACGTCCTCATAATAATGAGATGTCACTTCATACTTCAAACATATGCCATATTCCGCTATACAGAGTTATCATTTTTTAAATAAATGAGACTATTATCTCATAAAATAGAATAACAGATAGTTTTGAGGTTCGGACTGAAATTTTGACCCTTTTTTTTTGGAGAAAGTGGACATTACTTTGTAATTGGACGAGATCTGGCACACACTGTGTAGCTGGCACGTTACATCATGTAATAATATCAGGGGTGTTAAAGCTGTTTAATGCTCCAGGTATCTAGAGCTTTATCTGTATAGACTTTTACTTGTGCAGTCTTACATATATATATATATATATATATATATATATATATATATATATATATATATATATATATATATATATATTCAATATCTGTTCATTCCAAATGCGTGATATTAATTCTTTTTTTAAACAGATGGTCTTACCAACTTCTCACTGTGAAGAGGTATAAATGCACTGAATACATTGTCTGGTTATGAATGAGAAAGGTAAAAAAAAAAAGAAAGAAAAATATTCGTAACCTTCCACGTTTCGCTGCCAACATGAATCAGCCGACGGTGGGATGGAGCTTGACTCTTTTTTATCACCTTTTTTTATTCTGCCAGCTTCGTTCTCTATCATGTTGATCCTTCTATGTGATGATTCTGACGATCCTTGATCCGTATATTTATTACATAAGATCCTTTCATTTAACGTCTGTTTCCATTTATTTCTCTAAACCTCCCTGACAGAATGCAGTGGCTTTCAGAGGAAATCACTTGAGCTTCTCAACCTGAAAGAAAATATGGATTCGTTTAAACGTGTGCGGTGTCACCTGCTGCGTGAAGCCTCTGTTCCGTAAGTACGTTTAAAAGCTTTCTTTACAAATGGATTGTGACACGTTACCGAAGTTAAAAACATGCTCTGTTAATTGTTGCTATTAAAACAGTGGTCTGGAGTAATTACATGTGAACGTGGTACATGAACGCGACGTGTTCTTCGTAATTAGCGTCGACCTTTACGATATGTGTTTTGTGTGTGTGTGTGTGTGTGTGTGTGTGTGTTTTGGAGGAGGTATACAGTATTGTGATCCTTTTCTCTCACCATCCCTTGAGTGGCATTGGGGCAGAGTGTGTATGTGCCAGCAGACATGGTGCATTAGCATCAGTCTGACTAGAGCAATGTTTATGAGGATTACTTCAGGACCCTTAGGAGCTCATCCTGTCTGCCTCTTTGTCTCTGATGAGCTCTCTGCCCTTTTGTTTCTGTGTGTGTGTGTGTGTGTGTGTGTGTGTGTGTGTGTGTGTGTGTGTGTGTGTGTGTGTGTTTCTCACAATGTCGGTGTTAGCAACCCTCTAGCTTAATTAGACACATTGTATGATTACTCTCCCTTTTGACTCAGCACCTTTTGTTAACAAATAAACCTCTGGAAAAAGAATAAATAAATAAATAAATAAATAAGATTTGACACTTTTTCTACCTTCCAGGATAACCGGTCCTCCAGGACCTCTCAGATAGTCCGCAGTTTTCTCTCCAACCTCTGAAACCAGACAATGAAGACAAATGATACCTAGTTCAGGTGTATCAGCAAGAGCACAAATGTGAACACTGAAGGCTAGTAGTTTCTTCCACATCCGGTAGCCGTGCGCATGAACGCTGAGCGTCATGGAAACGTTTCGTCCTTGCTCGTCACGTCGTCCTTACTCTGGATACGAAGGTTTGCTTGCGCTTTTCCTCGAACCCTTTGGGAAATCTTGGTGCACCGAAGCCTGAATTCCACATTAATTAACACACTTATTTTACTCAGACAACGAGCGCGTTGCACGGATCATGGAGCGTGCAGGAGAGCGTGAAGACGGTCCTCTGTGAATGAATGATCGGAACCGTATAGTAATTGCCGGTGGGACTTGATGATTTGATTGTGTCGGAAGTGGCGGCAGATGCGCACAAATTAATGCAATGCTTAGCAAGAGGGCTTGTGTTAACCTGCGAGATCTAAACAAGATCTTTGTAATGATGGTGATAAACTAAATATGTTTCATGACGGACGTCGATGGCGGCTTGTGTTAACGGTTAACATGCTTGCCTTGAACCTCTGAGGTTGGGGGTTCGATTAGTGGCTTTTGCTTTGAGAGGTTCCTCCTTGTACTCTGGTTTGTTCCCCCAGTATATAATTGTTCCCTATGATGGACCTCATCCAGGGCGGGTAGAGTAAGAAGTAGTTCTTGAACCCCCGACCCTATAGTTGGGAAACAAATGTGCTAACCACTGAACATGAACTATGGTGCCCGTGAGGCTAAATTGCAATATCATTCATTCATTCATTCATTCATTCATTCATCTTCTACCGCTTATCCGAACTTCTCGGGGCAGGATACACCCTGGACGGAGTGCCAACCCATCACAGGGCACACACACACTCTCATTCACACACACACACACACACTACGGACAATTTTCCAGAGATGCCAATCAACCTACCATGCATGTCTTTGGACCGGGGGAGGAAACCGGAGTACCTGGAGGAAACCCCCGAGGCACGGGGAGAACATGCAAACTCCACACACACAAGGCGGAGGTGGGAATCGAACCCCCAACCCTGGAGGTGTGAGGCGAACGTGCTAACCGCTAAGCCACCATGTTAAATTGCAATATCGTCATTTAATTTTTCTTAATTTACCTGGATTAATATTTTGTCATGAACACCAGTTCAATTTAACCAGGAAAAGTGGTTCTTAAGTAGCACCAAAACATTGCTTGTCTAGACTTAAGAACAGCTTGCATCAGGGGCTGTGGGTGGGGCTTGGGGCGGGGCTACTGTTAGCACATTTGATAACGTACCTTCAGTATACTAATGTTTAATACACTTTTACTTTACCGCGATATGATCAGATATCAGCACACATGATAGTAGGTAGCTACATGCTAAGGCTAACTTTTTTTTCTGTGTTAATGATAAAATAACGTTATGTACTTTATCAAACTGGTGTTTTTAATTAACATTTAAATGATTTTGACATGGGGGGGTGCACGGGGGCTTAGCGGTTAGCACGTTTGCCTCGCACCTTCAGGGTCGGGGGTTCGATTCCCGCCTCCGCCTTGTGTGTGGAGTTTGCATGTTCTCCCCGTGCCTCGGGGGTTTCCTCCGGGTACTCCGGTTTCCTCCCCCGGTCCAAAGACATGCATGGTAGGTTGATTGGCATCTCTGGAAAATTGTCCATAGTGTGTGTGTGTGTGAGTGAATGAGAGTGTGTGTGTGCCCTGTGATGGGTTGGCACTCTGTCCAGGGTGTATCCTGCCTCGATGCCCGATGACACAGGCACAGGCTCATTAAGTTTTTTTTTCAAAATACATGTTCAAATATATGGAATATAAGAATGACTTTATTAACGTTATTATCCACCGCCTGACCGTCCTCGACGATCTTTACACTAGCCACTGCTGCAGGATGTGAACGATGAAACGTTCGATGAAGCAGTTAGAACACAAAACCAAATTCTTTATCATCCATACAGGTGAGATTTGTTTAAATACAGATGATGAAATAGCGATTTCACTCGACCGTTATGTCGATATGTGATGAACTAGTTCAGATCTCTGGTCCTTTTATTGACACAATCATTAAGGCAGATTATTAATAACCTAACCTTAATAACCTGCAGGAAATCATGGAGTTAATTAAGTTTAGTTTAGTTTAATGTGACTCTCAGACTGGGGACAGAGAAGAAAACAAAACCCAACCTTTTTCTATGTGTGTGTGTGTGTGTGTGTGTGTGTGTGTGTGTGTGTGTGTGTGTGTGTGTGTGTGTGTACATTAGACTGCTCCATCCATCACCTGAAAAGCAGGTGAATATTTTCTATCTTAGATTTGTGCTGTGTGCTATCATGCATCTGGGTCTCTGCAAGGCATTTCCCTACACAGCAAAAGACTACTAGGCCAGACACACACACACACACACACCCACCCACCCACCCACCCACCCACCCACACACACACACACACACACACACACACACACACACACACACACACACACACACACACACACGCTCACATAAGAAAGAGTCATAGTATGGAGCTTTGCTTCCTCATTGTGGAGGAGAAGAAAGGCAAACGAACTCCAACTCCTCCACTTCCGTTCTTTCTCTGTCGTACTCGGGCATGATGTGACGAATAAGAATTGGGTTCCGTTATCGAGCAATGTGAACATTAATCACATCATCCAGGTGGTTTTGGAATTAGCTACAGTGCGTAAGGCTGATGAGCAAAATGCAATGAGCAAATTTGTCATAGTAAAGGCATGTTGCCACAGAAGGGTGAAGCTAGGTCACAGCTGTGGTTGTGTGTGTGTGTGTGTGTGTGTGTGTGTGTGTGTGTGTGTGTGTGTGTGTGAGAGAGAGAGAGAGAGAGAGAGAGAGAGAGAGAGAGAGAGAGAGAGAGAGAGAGAGAGAGAGAGAGAGACTCCAGGCTGACATAGACAGTCATCGTATGGCGATGAGTTGGCGAAAGCTGTGTTTGAAGCCCTACTGTCAACTTGGATCTAGGCTTCATGACACATGGTTATAGTGTATTTCATCTTTGTGACAGTTTCTGGGGTGACACACACACACACACACACACACACACACACACACACACACACACACACACACAGTCAGGCATAGTTTAGATAGTGTTGGAAAAAGGAGGACAGCGTGGTTCACACATTGTCTGCCAGGCTCCTCTTCATTACACGTATAATGAGAGAGAAAATGAAAGAGACGACGTCTGATGACGTGAAGATCTACTAGAACGCTGGGACTGGATGATGGCCAGCTGCAGAGATGATGGATCAAACGATGAAGCTCTGTTCGTTGTACGACGTGTCGGTGTGTGTGTGTGGGAGTTGTCATGAGTTTTAAAACCACACATGGAGGTTTAGACATTGAGCTACGGTATAATGGGTCCCGTGATGAAAACGCGACGCTGGGTCATGTCTCGTTTTACATTTGTAGCAAATCAGTAACGAGATTAACGCAAGGCTCATTGTGTATCTTGTGGGATTTGATTTAACTCCATTGTAATTGTATAGTTCTTTTAAATTGTCCATAATGTATGAATATGTGTGATTGTACTCTGCAATGGCTTGGAACCTCCTCCAGAGTATCTCCAGCTTGAGCCCGATTCCTTTGAGATAGACTCCATGCTCCCAGTGTAGGACAAGCAATGGATAGACCCACAGTAATCGAGCCAGATGTGACATTGGCAAGGAAAAACCTCCTGAGATGACATAAGTAAAGAAACCTTAAGAGGAACCGCGAACCAGGTGACCCAAGATGGTGCGATTCTGCATAATTTCCCACTTATGACACTATAGGACACTATAGAACCTCAAACCTACATATTGGCATGATTTTAAAAGCAGAAAACATGGAGGATAAGAAACAAATAAAACTAGATTTGTAAAGTTTGTCGTGACAAATTTGATGTTGGCTTTGACGATGCAAGTATTCGCAAAGGCCGGTGCTTTTTGGAGGCAAGTGGACTTAAGGGGCAGTGTTACCTTTGGAAGCAAGTAGACAGAAAACATTTGGAGGGAAGCAGAGACGAGAATGCGACATCATCCGAATACTCTTGAGGAAGTTCCCCACATTGGGCTGAGTGTTTTGATATGTCACATGTCCATGTTGTGCTAATTATTTTTTTTCATGTGACGTCACGTGACATGACCAGGATACACGTGAGGAAGTTCCTCTCATTGTTCTGGGTGTTTTGATATGTCACATGTCCATGTTGTAAAAAGTTTTTTTGATTTTGCATATTTTGGGGGCGGGGCTGCCGAGTCTGGTGTAGAGAGTTCGAAAGCTTGCCGAGTTATAAACCTCCAAAGTTTATAATGGGAGTTTATGGGGAAAAAGGCCATTTTTGCCCCTTTTCCACCGGAAAGAACCGAGTGCTGGTTCAGAGCTAGCATTGGTGCTGGTTCCAATGGCGAATCTTCTAAGAACCGGTTTGCCTTTCCACCGGTTAGAGAGCGTCACAGCGCCGAGTGTGACGTCACTGTATACGTGTCACGTGTCCCAGCAACGTTAGCACAGCAGCGACAAACACAAACACAACAACAATGGCGGATGTTGCTTTACTGTTAATGCTCACGGCTTTGTGAACCTACATCGGCATCCAAACCCGGCGAATAAAACGTGTACGTGGGGCTCCGTGTAATCTGTATAAACGGAGGTTGTAATCGATAAAGTACATAACGTTATTTTATCGTTAACACAGAAAAAAATTTAGCCTTAGCATGTAGCTACTTACTATCATGTGTGCTGATAATGTATCATATCGCGGTAAAGTAAAAGTGTATTAAACATCAGTATACTTAAGGTACGTCATCAAATGCGCTAACAGTAGCCCCGCCCACAGCTCCTGACGCAAGCAGTTCTTAAGTCTAGACCAGCAACGTTTTAGTGCTACTTAAGAACCACTTTTCCTGGTTCGGAGTCGGTGCTTTGGCGGTCGAAAAAGAAAGAACTGGTTCTAAATTAGGCTCCGAACCTGCACTCAAACTGCCTCAGTGGAAAAGGGGCATTTCAGACCCGGTACCGGAAGTACCGGTACTCGGATCGCTTAGAAAAGTAATAGCAACAAACTTCAGACCGGGATCTACAATACTGTATATCCGAATTTGGTTCATGTGGCTCGAAAGCTCTAGGAGGAGTTACTCTTGATAATTTTTAGTTTAAGCTTTAAATAGGAAAACAGAATGTCGGCTTCTACGAAGCGACATAATGAGAAGCTCAACACGGACAGCAATCAAAGCTCAGGGTCAAACCAGGAACCCTGGAGCTGTAAGTTAGCAAAAGTCATCTAGTAAGTGTTACATATTTGGATGCACACAAAGCACGTATTTATACATCACCCCTCAGACTGGAGGTGACTGATGGGTCAGTGATGAACAATGGTTCTTTCTCTTCCTGACTGAAACATCCATCCATCTGATTTACCTAAAACCTTTTTCTTCTTTTTTTTGCCGTACTATTTCTGTACATCATCCCTTTCCAGCTTGCCGAAACAGGGGAAGAATAAAAGCTCGTTTTGAGCTTATTGTGACACTAATATCTGGTAATGCATTTTATAAACCTTCTGTAGCTTAGTAGCTTGTACAGATATCATTTCTGTGGATATTACATTAGCCTGGCATTACCAGTGAAACCATGGCAACTAGTGCCAGGAACTCCCACCAGCGACTGGAGCAATCTGAGCTACATGAGATGAAAAATGGCTGCTAGTGTTAGTGTTAAATATCTGAGGAAGTATCTGATAATATAACTTAGCTTCATGTTTGTGAAGGTAATACTTATTAAGGAGTCCTGCTTTTAACCCCTGTGTGCAGGATTACATTTTTTTACCCGGGGTAATTCTTCTGCATTGTTAACCCCACATCGATGTACCAAACATTCATTCATTCATTCATTCATTCATTCATTTTCTACCGCTTATCTGAACTTCTCGGGTCACGGGGAGCCTGTGCCTATCTCAGGCGTCATCAGGCATCGAGGCAGGATACACCCTGGACGGAGTGCCAACCCATCACAGGGCACACACACACTCTCATTCACACACACACACACACACACTACGGACAGTTTTCCAGAGATGCCAATCAACCTACCATGCATGTCTTTGGACCGGGGGAGGAAACCGGAGTACCCGGAGGAAACCCCCGAGGCACGGGAAGAACATGCAAACACACAAGGCGGAGGCAGGAATCGAACCCCCGACCCTGGAGGTGTGGGGCGAACGTGCTAACCACGTTCCGAGCGGATTTATATGTTTGACGTTAGAGGAAACGCTGTTGGTCTGTAGTAGCTCATCATCTTGAAAGTTTTGAGGTGCTGGATGTCTGAATGCTCCACACTTCAAGTGCCTCCTCCATCATGACTCTACATTCCACGCGCCAGAAAAGCACCAGAAATGCCCAGGCACCAGAAGGGCAAAAGCACCAGAAAGGCCCAAGCACCAGAAGGGCAAAAGCACCAGAAATGCCCAAGCACCAGAAAGGCCCAAGCACCCAGAAGGGCAAAAGCACCAGAAGGGCAAAAGCACCAGAAATGCCCAAGCACCAGAAGGGCAAAAGCACCAGAAAGGCCCAAGCAGTAATTTTGCTCATTTAAATTTGAAAGATTGTAGTATCGTAATGTAAACCTTCGGGGAGAACATGCAAACTCCACACACACAAGGCGGAGGTGGGAATCGAACCCCCGACCCTGGAGGTGTGAGGCGAACGTGCTAACCACAACGGGGGACACGGTGGCTAAGTGGTTAGCACGTTCGCATCACACCTCCATGTACAGTATAAAACGATGTTGTGTTAATGTTAGCGCCAGATGATTAGCAACAGACGACCGATTAGAAACCCGAACAGCATGAGCGTCGTCAAATCATACGCTTCTTACGATCACGGGATCTCTGCGTTGTGTAAACGATAATTCAGCATTTAAAGTGAAACTGAACAAATAAATGTCAAAAGATAACAGATGGATATCAATTGAAGCAAAGAGAAAAGTCTGTCGAGGACAAACCGGATAGTTTAGTGAGAAATGTTCAAAAGAAAGTAAACAAATATATTCATTTAATTATAAACGATAATAAAACATTTAATTTAATTATCTTTCTTTTGTCTAATTTCGTCGTTGTTTTTCACCTTCGTGCTTCTCGGGAGGCTTAAAACGGCGGAGGACGATTTACATGGTAACATTTTTTCTCGCTGATGCAAAAGAACGAGTCCAGACATTATTTAAATGGTTACGTGTTGTATTTATCCAGTCATGGGTGTTAACACTGCAAATAGGGTTTGGGTGTGTTAGTGTGAAACGTCAGATCCTTAATTCCCAGGATTAATGAGCAGTGTGAAACGTGAAACCAGATAACCCAGTAATCCATCTCCCCATCCATCTCCATTTGGAGTGTGAAAAGCCCTAATGAGTATTTTTATTTTTATTCTTACTTTTTTTCACTTAAACTCCAACAAATTGTCTATCGGTTAGCAAACTTTGACTCGACAGAGTATTTTTTTGTGCTAATGTTAGTTCAGGGTTCATTTTGAATCAGACCCATTAGGTAAAATGGCTTCTTTTTGTGTGTGTGTGTGTGTGTGTGTGTGTGTGTGTGTTTTTTTTTGTTGTTGTTGTTGTTGTTTTTTGTTTTTTTTTAATTGACACTTAGTGTGGGTTTGTGTTTAGCCATTTTTTTTTTTATATATATATTCGCTTATCTACAATTTGGTATATAAAAAAAACACACGCAACTAATAAGAAAAAGAACAAACTTACAAAAAGTTTGCACACCCTTTAATCACAATTATCACACATCTGCCAGATGTGCACGGTTCACAAAGTGCTGAAAAACATGCTCCGGAGCTCAAAAAGGTGTCATAAGGGAACATCATCAAGTGAACAAAAAAAATGAGGAGGCATCATAACAATTGCCTTTAAAAATTACGAAAGGACAAGAAAAAAAAAATCGTGACTAGAATATTCCAACACTCTTCTGTTCTGAAGCTTTTTTTTTTTTTTTTTTCAAAGAAGCAGCATTTATTATCACCACACATACATTACAGCACAGTGGAACTCATATCTTCACATACAGTACTCCAGCTGAGGAAGTTAGGGTCAGGGCTCTTGGGCAGCTATAATACAGCGCCCTTGAAGCAGATAGGGTTAAGGGCCTTGCCGAAGGGCCAAACAGCGGCAGCTTGGCAACGCTCGTGCTTGAACCCTGACCTTCTGACCAACAACCCAAGAGCAAGAGTGGGATAAAATCGCCAAATAAAGCGGTAGACTCGTTAGACTCGGGGGAAGCGGTAGCTAATCTAAAAGTCTGAATTCGAGTAGCAAAAACGCTCAAATGACGTTTCACACCTTAAGGGGTGTGCAGACTTATGCAACCTGGTTACTCTTTCTGCTCACAGTTCTGCTTGTTTTGTTTTTCTGCTCCTTGGTAAGAGATTCAGACCCACACGTATAACATTTCGGAATATTTTGTATATATTGCTGGAGTTTAGTCGTCAAGGCGACGCGTCGTGTTCCGAGTTTAATATTGATATACCTACGAGAGCGTGGATCGCGGTTTTCCCGAAGTAGCGTCTGTGTGACACTTTTATTACCAGTAACAAGGGAACTTAATGCAGTTTTCAGACTCTATGGGAGAAACAAATCCATCTCACTATCACAGCCATTAAAATATGATCCGTACCTTGCTGTGCACACTTTTGATTTATAATCCCGAGGGCCACAACAAGAACAAGATGAAATGCATCCTCAATTACTACAGCATTTGAAGATTTGTTTTCCCTTCCCATCTGCGAAGAAGCCCCGCTCGTATCTGCCCTGAGACGAGTCTCCTGACGACGGAGCTCAATACCCTCAACTCATTTTCTTCTCTCGCTTCTTTTTCTGATTGTCTAATCGTAAATCTTGTTTTTCTTTCTTTCACTTTTTTTTTTTTTTTCTGTATAGCTTTGATTCGGTGGGTTGACTTTCGATCTGTTGCGCTTTATTCCGATAACTTGATCTAATCTCTTTAAGGCCTCGCTTTCTTCTACTCGAGCCCCACACGTGAGCGGGCCGTGAGTGGGGTGGTGTTCCGGATCGGATTCATCCCGTACCCTCGGATTCTGCTTTGTGATCGAATTAATTTCTTTTTCTCGGAGGAGGGATTACGAAGGACATGAATGCCCTTCTTTTATCTGTGTTTGCAAATAAACATAGAAAACATAATGAATCCAGACAAAACTCGAGCCCTTCGTTGACGTCTGTTCTCTTTGATGACTTAAGGGCCATTTTATGCAAAGAAATAGCCTGATTTAATGGCATCTAAATACCATAAACCATCTGTGACTCCTTTCATCTCCAATAAGATGTCCTTTTGCAATATAATTCACGTGTGCCAAGTGCTAAGAGCTCATGCTTGGGTTTAACACAAATCATTTGCATTTGAATTCATTCATTTGGCAGACACTTTTCTCCAAAGTGACTTATAGTACAACCCGAGTGTGGACCGAGGATCGAGCTGAGCTGTGTTCAACCGTGTGTTAAAACTGTCCTGCGACGACGGCTAAAAATCTGTTCACTTGTATGACTCGTGTTACTTCTAATACTACCGTATGTTTGCGTTTGTTTCACTCCTGAACAACAGCATTTCTCCTGCTATGTGCTTTCTTCTGGAGAGAAAGTTTTCATCTTTACTTTCCGAACAATGAAGTGTGCATCTGCTCCGGTTATTTATCTCTCTAGCGATTGGCCAGAGGAAATGTGTGATATGATATAGGTGACGACTAGCTTGTGTTTCATTCGTGACACCGGCAGCGGATGTGTTCTGCCACGGTTGAAAATCATAGACGTTTGTTTTAATCTGTCGTCATCGGTCTGGATTATGCATTCGTTCATTCGTTTTCTACCGCTTATCCGAACTTCTCGGGTCACGGGGAGCCTGTGCCTATCTCGGGCGTCATCGGGCATCGAGGCAGGATACACCCTGGACGGAGTGCCAACCCATCGCAGGGCACATACACACTCACATACAGTAATAAGGACAATTTTGGCGGTGTGGGTGGGGGTGCCTTGCTCAAGGGCACCTCAGTCGTGGCCAGCCTGAGACTCGAACCCACAACCTTCGGGTTACGAGTCAGACTCTCTAACCAATTAGGCCACGACTACTCCTCAAGTCTGGCTTGCATGATTGATTGGTATTAGTGAATCTTTTCATCACATCTGATTTCACCACCACAAAAGCACAAACTTCTCTATAGTGAGGCAGCTAGCGTTTGTATTTAGCTTGCAACATAATTCTTCCTTCAGATAGATAGATAGTTTTCTTCATTTTTAAACAGTGATATCCGTGACCCTGACCCGTTCTGTACTATTGAATTATGGATTGCAGATCGTTAATCGACCTCCGGCATTCGGATCTTGACCTCGGACTGAACCGAGTTCTGTCCTGTTCGTGAAACTTTGCTTTTCAATCGTAAATCGCCGCATCGTTCTATTGTATATCCCATTATTTAGAACAAACGGTATTGAGGTTAAATCACGAACCTACGGTATGCCAGCGTAGCTTCATTACATTGTTCATGAAATAACCACATTTTGCTTTATCGTACGATTATAAGGAGTTTTTTTTTTTCTTGGAAGCCGATGAACCGAAGTCAGAGTTTGTGGTTACGTTAATACTCAACACTTCGAATGATGATTTCTTCCTTCATTAAGCATTTCCTGGAAAGCTCTTCCTCTTTTGTAAAAGACTGTAAAGCACAAGTAACGTCTTTCTAATGACAAAATTAAACGAACGGTAATAATTTTACTGACGGGCAGCTGGGCGAAGAATTTTTCGGATTTCTTTACCAAAAAGAAGTTATGCTTCGTGCTTTGTCTTGGTTTTTGACCGTATTCATGAACATGTTCGTCGATAATATTTCCGGTTGTAGGCCTATAAAATATTCTGGGATTTGACAAAGGAGCTTTATTGAGAGAAATTCTGCTTTTTATGTTTTCTCTTACAGGAAGCTATCTGGTTTTCCATCCTTACTCTTTTTAGTTGGAGACAGTTACAAAAACTGCACCATTTCCTCTCCAACCTTTGAACCTAGTCTGCAGTTAAGAGCCGGTGTATAAACCGGTGCACTTAATACCCATAATGGTCTTCTATAACATGAGCATTACCGCTAACGGTAATTTGTTGATGTTTCACGGATATCGCACGGTACGAAAAACAATATAAATTGCCTCGATAATGGGTTGAGCCTCACTACGGTGCGATGCGAGGATGGCAGTAGAAAACTAACGCGCAAGTCCGAAAGCTCCTATTGTTCTTCAGACAGGTTTAGATCCTCATATTAATCATGTATATAATCTTATTCAGAGAGGCCTCATACCCTGTGGATGAGGGTCATCCTGGAAGAGACCCAGTCCCATCTGGTTAGAAATGTTTCATCACAGGATAAAGGTGATAAGATGGAATAATTTAGTATTGATTAAAACATTTTCATTCCATTCAAGTTCTAAAGTTCACCGAGTGGAGATGATGAGCGTAGAAGATCTTTCCCTTTAAGTTTCCTTGCTTCACCGCTGCCATAGCAACAGCTAATGTTAACAGAGATGTTCATCGCTGTGGAAGTAAGTCACCGCTGAGAAATCCTTCATAAATACTTTATTCAGATAGAACAGCGATGCTCGGGAAAACAATCAGACGCTATTCCCGTGGTTTTCCCCAACGTACGGATGATTACGCGTCTTTCAGGAGTTACAACGTCTGCAGAGTTACAAGAGAGACGATAGATGATGGGGGGGGGATCATTTAGGAATTGTGATTTTTAGTCTCTCTCTCTCGAAGGATGTAAGAAGTACAATCTTCATCCATATATAATTCATTTAGCAGTGAGGAAAAGCAGAGTTTAAAGGAACTTCTTCAGAACTTCTGAACGTGAGAAAAACGAGATTTGACAGATTTTACGAACCTAAAACAGTTTTAAAAATATGCACACTATTGTTTGTGTTTTTGTTTGTGCTTGGTTTTAATTTATTTACTATACATAGCAAATTTCTGGGGTTAGAAATAAACTTGGGAAAGAGTTTGATTTTCTATCTTAAGCACTATTCGGACGAGATGTGGGGACGTGGGGGTGTAAAGTTATTATTACCAGAGCTTCTCAGTGATTTTAGTCCCGTCCGAATGCGCCATCTCGGTCATCATTACGGACAATGTCGGTAAAGATTCCGGCGACTTTTACCTTCTGTAAAAAAGGTCCGGAAAAATGACCTCAGGTAATACTGATCCCGTCTGAATAGACCCGCTGTAAATATGAACGGTAAAATTCCGTCATTTCCTGTTTAAAAATAGTTTTTGGTGCGTTTTGCAAGCATGGAGGCGCTTGAAACAGGAAGCAACGTGATTTAAGCACTATTCGGACGGGATTAGTTCTACGTGGGGACGTGGAGTAATGCAATTTTACCTCAGGACGTCTGTAATATTAATTGGCCAATTCGCACGAGACAAGACATCTCAGTAAAACTAGCAGAAGTGGGAGGGGTAACTCGCTTCACGCACCACAGTAACCTCCTTGTCGTCATGTGCGTATGACGTCGCTTCCTGTTATCACGTGCGCAAACAGACAACTTGGCGCCTCCATGCTTTAAAAAACACGCCAAAAACTACTTTTAAACAGGAAATGACGGAATTTTACCGTACATATTTACAGCGGGTCTATTCGGACGGGATCAGTATTACCTGAGGTCATTTTTCCGGACCTTTTTACAGAAGGTAAAAGTCGCTGTAATCTTTACTGACATTAGCCCTATTCGGACGGGGTAAGTTTGACGTGTGGGGGTAAAGTAATTACTACCAGAGCTTCTCAGTGATTTTAGTCCCATCCGAATGTGCCATCTCGGTAATCATTACGGACAATGTCAGTAAAGATAAGGGTTTTACTGAGACGTCTTGTCTCGTGCGAATTGGCCAATTAATATTACAGACGTCCTGAGGTAAAATTGCATCACTCCACGTCCCCTCGTAGAACTAATCCCGTCCGAACAGGGCTTTAGTTTACAATGTTTAAGGTAAGTCTAAAGTAACGGGTGACACAGGAGTGGATTTTCTCTGTGTGTCATGCAAAAGCCTCAAATTCTGGCACCAAGTAAACAATCTGACGTTGTTCATTATGTCGAAATATTCCTGAGCGGGAAAGAGAGCAATCGTTTAAATCTGTCATTTTTGACATTCCAACACATTATACAGTCACCGGAATCTCCCATGATAAAATCTTTCTGTCAGTTTAAACGGGTACGAGGAACAGGTGCAGCGAGAGATGAGAGGACCGAGAGAATTACCTGCGTTTCAGAAGTGCACCTGTGATGAATAACCGAAGGGTCAATTTCCATTTGTAAATGTTAAAGTTAAAATAATATTGGTATTTTAAGTGTTTTTCCAAGGTTATAAGCTTCCGTAATAAATTAGCCCTGCACTGAAGGTTGAGTATGCAGCAAAATACTCATTAATAAGAAAGATGGTTATGTCATAAGGGTTTGATATTAAAATGTTTTTTTTTTTTTACCGGTTGCTTTTCATTAAAAATGGCTTACGCCATATGTGTCCAATTGTTCAGCCTATAGCTGTGTGTGTGTGTGTGTGTGTGTGTGTGTGTGTGTGTGTGTGTGTGTGTGTGTTTGTGTGTGTGCACGGAGAACAGAAAAATGCAAATCCTGCAGAAAAAAAGCAGGACAGAGATTTTCCCAGAGGAACAAATGGCAAGTCAATATTATTAGTATTCTTTTGAAGTGCTTAGTCTTTTTTCACAGAGTAGACGTCTAGAGAACTGCTGGACAAACACGAGTCACTCTATCCTTGTGAGGACCTTATATTGACTCGAACTGCTAAAGAACCCAAACCTTGACCTCAGGAAATATAATAATCAAAAAAAACACCCATACTGTATTTAATACAGTAACCGATGCCACCATCAGCCAGAATGTCCCCATAATGTCCAAACTGGAAGACATTCCTATCCTTATGGGGACTCTGGGTCCCCAATAAGCTATAAAATCATGCACACACTGGGACAAACATAGATACAAGCAGTCTTCTGGAGGTTGTCATGCCCCTGCTGCTCCTCCACACAAACACACACACACACACACACACACACACACACACACACACACACACACACACACACACACACACACACACACACACACACGGAACACACTGGCCGCAGGGACAGACGTAATTATATTAATTGTTAACATAATGACACATTTCTTTTTAATGTGTTCCTCCTGGTAATTAGGGTTTAGGTACCTAAGGCTTCAAATCTCTCTCTCTCTCTCTCTCTCTCTCTCTCTCTCTCTCTCTCTCTCTCTCTCATTTACATTTTTATACACATTATACTTTTCTTTCTATTATCATCGCTAATGCTCTGTTGGCAGCTTCAAAGCAGCACCATTTTGTTTCTCTTAACCAATTCCCTCACAGGTGTTCCCACGCTGAAACATGCCATAATTAATAGATCAGACCCTTATTATATTTTGCGTAGCGTGTCAGCCGTTTGGTCTTGTGCTCTACCTTGCTCACTCTACTAGCGTACTGTAAATGCGCTGCTGCTTAAACCCGGACGCATTAAAATGTTCTCGCTTTTATTAAAAATTGAAAGGCATAAAAGTACAATTTTAAGAGTAATGGCTTGGTGTAAAGAAAAGAGCTGGCCATCACTTTACCGTAGCTCGTAGCATTGCTGATTGAATTAGCCGGAGCTCTGTTTTTTGGCTTAATGCGGCGACTCGGGATGGCCCGAGGGTGCAGATTTACACAAAGCACGACTCTAATTCTCTTTACAAGACCCTGGGAATGCTTTCATGATGGAAATAGCTTAATTATACCAAAATACAGCCAGCTTTCCATTTCTCTAACCGGCTTCACCTCTCCCACCCCACCTCCTCGGCTCTTAGCGTATACCGTAACGTCCAGGAGAGCTACACACGAGCTCCGCTTTTCTTTCGGTTGGCTAGCGTCAATGTGGTGTGCATTATGTCTGTTACCGTGGATTCATCGATCCATCCGTCAGGCCGGAGTAATCAGCGGCTGCTCTCCCAGGTGGCCGAGCGGTCCAGGCTGAATAAGTGAACCCAGAGAAACTGAACTGATTTGAGGAAAAGGAGAAAAAAAACAACAGAATTTGTTTACAGTGTGCAGAGTGAATAAGAAGAGGCTGTGAAACATCTGTCACATGTCTGTGGCGTTTCATCTGATATATAAACACCATCATGTGAAATCATCCACTTGGAACTTTTATCCCGTTCCATGGAATATGACAGGAAGCAGGTCACTTCATTGAACTTGCCAAGTGGGAATGATGAAAACAAATGTGATATCGCATACCGACTCGATTCTACGGTACACAGGAGCGCGAGGTGGAACCTGTACTGTACGTGAAACATGATCGATCTTTCACGTTACGCTCTAGGCCTTTTTTTTTACGCAAGCTTGACGTTTCCGGCCGTCCTGAACAGAATCGATGGTACGCAGGTTTGACTGAAATGATGGCATATCTATCACGAGCTGGAAGCCGGAAGGAACGATCGAAGAACCTAGTCGAATTAAATAATAAAAGAAGAAGGCAGAGAGGAGGAAAGGAATAAGATCTACCGCAGAGATACTGTATGATAGCCTAGAGAAATGGTTTAAATGATATGATATTATAATAAACTTGTATTAATACTCTTCTCATGCGCGTGTATTCGTCCGAGCGATACGATATGTTAATATTGACCTTATAGGCAATATTATTGTCTATAAATATAATAAAGTGACATGACGTACGGCTGAGTTCGGTGACCCATACGCAGAATTCGCTCTCTGCATTTAACCCATCCAAAGTGCACACACACAGCAGTAAACACACACACACACAAGCACCGTGAACACACACCCGGAGCAGTGGGCAGCCATTTATGCTGCGGCGTCCAGGAAGCAGTTGGAGGGTTCGGGTACCTTGCTCAAGGGCACCTCAGTCGTGGTCGGGCCGAGACTCGAACCCACAACCTTAGGGTTAGGAGTGAAACTCTCTAACCATTAAGCCACGATGTCCCCTAATATGATATATAATTGTGTTTAGTCTGTACAGTTGACAGTTCCTTGTAATTGTGTTCTCATATACAAAGCAATCACATATCGCTCTCAGGGGAACGTTAAACCTGTTCTCGGAACGTGTCGGCGATCGTCAGACTGACGTGCAATCTGGTGCCTTCCCGTCGAAGTCCTCGAGTCTTGCCCATACTCGGATAACTCCTAAAAGCTTTCTCTCTACCTACAGTTACTCGTGCTGAACTATTGGGACCTATGATTATTTTATACATTAGATAAAATTGTTATTTCTGTCATGGACCGTAGTCTCCTTAGTAGATTTTGTTTCTTTTATTTAAATAAATTTAACAATCACTAAAGTGAGTAAACATTTCCGTTACTTACAAGTTCGTAGGCGAGTTTATTCGGCACGTTTTTTTTACAGCTGAGATGCTTCGGAAATTATAGTGAGCATAGTGAGCATCGATGCTTCCTGTTTTTTTTTTTTAATAGTGCATTGTGGGATTTTTTGTTTAAGGAAGGAAATGTTTCAGTACGGCAGGCACTTATTTCCAGTGATTTCAGAACAACGTAACAGATATTGCGTCATCGGGTAGGCGTGGCCTATTTGATGATCTAACCCTAACCCTAACCATAATTGTAGTTTTTGGTTGTTTATTTAGAAATCTACCTGTATGAATGTTTTGTACTTTGTATCATGCTGTTTTTTTGTTTGTTTGTTTGTTTTTTTCCTCAAAGAGAGTGTTTTTCCAAGACCTCCGGAGACACGCCCACTTTACGGTACGTCGTGGTAATGAAACCCCTGGAATTTAGTGCCTGACGTTTCAGTACGCTGGAAGCATTAGTGATGGAGATATACAGTACTGCCCTCGCTATGGCCGAGTCCCTGATCGGTGAGGGTTGAGACGCACGATTGTTGCCCTTTTACTACTGCCCCTTTTGCTTTCTACCATCATGACCAGACTTTACTAGAAATCCTAAAAAGTAAACACATGGCAAACCTTTTTCATGTGCACTGACCGCTGCTGCGATCTCTCCACCGGCTTCCGGTAGCTGCACGCATCCGATTCAAAACACTGATGCTGGCCTACAAAGCCAAAACCAGACCAGCTCCCTCTTACCTCAAAGCCTTCATCACTCCTCACACTGCACCCCGTGACCTCCGATCTACCAGCACTGCTCGACTGGATCCACCATCTCTCAGGGTAAGAGGCAAGTATACTACAAGACTCTTCTCTGTGCTGGCACCGAGGTGGTGGAACGAACTCCGAGGTGGTGGAACGAACCTCCCCTCGAGGTCCGGACAGCCGAGTCACTGGCTATTTTCAAGCGGCGGTTGAAGACCTACTTATTCAGGAAACACTTCAACTAGCACTTCTTTCCTTATCTTTTGCAAAAAAAAAAACAAAAAACCTTTGACACTTTTTCATTGTAACTTTGAACGAATGTTTTAAACTCATGGTATCTTAAGTACAGTATGTAACCTAGTGAGCAGCATTAATGTATTCAGTGTTCGAGATTTAAGCACTTATGTACGTCGCTCTGGATGATGGCGTCTGCCAAATGCTTTAAATGTAAATGTGATAGTTCTTTGAAGTTATACTTGTACGCACCGGTCTTGCTTTACACTCATAATGCGATCCAGAGGACAGTTCATCTTTTGCTAATGAATCTGTGGAATATTCTTTACAAACAGAAGGCGTTATGAGCGGTAGAGTAAAATAACTCACAATTAGGAGCTGAGAACACGATCAGTAAGGCTGCTTTCGTTTCTGGCTGCGTACGGCTTTCTCAACCATATACCGAAGTGTGATACATACGCCATATGCTTGGCAGCAGAGCCAGACAGTCTGTTATGCCTTATTATTGCTCAAAGTGAACACAGTGAAAATATGAAGAACCCTGTGCTGCTTATTTAATGGGACAAATATAAACAGGAACGAATCGGAATCCGGGGACTCTCGGAAAAGCAGAAGACGTCGTCGGTTTATATGAAGATACGGCCCAGATTTAGACTCTATGGATACTTCCCACAGTATACGCATGTAACCCTTACATAATGTTTATATTCTATACATTCACTAAGGTCAAGAATCCCTCCATAGCAGGTTATGTGCTCAGCTTCTTATGTCCGTAATGTTACCAATGGGGGGGATGTGGCAGGCTAGTGGTTAAAGTGTTGGATTACCATTCGGGAAGGTTGTGAGTTTGAATCCCAGGTCCACAGAGACTGCTGGGCCCTTAACCTTTAATTGCTCAGGTTTATAAAACAATTAGATAAAAATGTAAATAGCCCCGGACGAGGGTGTCTGCCAAATTCTGTAAATGTTACTAGGATAAATAATAATAATATAACACTAACTAAATTTTAGATTTTTCCATATTTTTTTTTTCTTCCTGACTTTTTGTCTAACTCTAAAACTCTGACCTTTGCCTGCTGTGACTACCGTTTTTTTTTTTTGCCGGACCACGCAGGGATTCCGCTGTGCCAGTTTTGCTCGTGCCAATACTTTTGCCTGTTCCTACATTTTGTGACTTTTATTATTATTACACCTCTGGGTTCCTTTTTTTTTTAATCCAACCCGTAGTCTGTTTTGTGACATTTATCCCAAAATTTGAACCAGATAAATACTCGAATAAATATCCCATCTGTTTTTAATAAATGCGACGTTAATCCTGATGGATTTTTTTCCCCCCTCAGCTTCTATCCACTCCTTTATAAAAATAAATAAATCTACTTTTAATAGATACTAACAGTATATATCGATATCATTCCTTTTTATTACTTCTTTTTACATAAGAAGACATAACGACTGGAATTAATCCGATGGAAAATGAAAACTTTTAAAACAAATAAAACAAAAGAATGAAGTATTAATAAATAATATAATCATATTATAATTCATTATATATTTGATATAATTTTTTTTAATAATTAGTTAACTAATTAATATGTATTAGTTCAGGATTAAATAATATAGAAATAGCTATTGAGTAGATATTTTTTTGACCTCAAAATTGTCATAGAGTACATTCTTTACTGTATAAATATAGCTTTCAAATATATCTTAAGTATATATATATATATATTTATAAAGATTTGACCCTTTCTTTGTTCCCCCAGAAGTTCCTACCAAAGAACCTTTATTATAGATCCAAATTTTCAAGGACCCCACAATACCCTTCTGTCGTCTTTTAAATTTTATAGCGAATCGATCCACGACCTTCAGTAAGAAATTAGTCTATTATGAGCCACTATTATTCTCCATTATACACGCTTCACCTTTCACCCAACCCATGATTTTAAGACACACCCAGATGACCTACACCTCCATAATCTTTGATTGCATGAGCTGTTATTGACTGTCATGATGGATAGAGGGAGGAAATAGAGAAATGAGCGATGGACTGTACTGTAAGCCTGGCTGGTCGTCTCGGTGAACGAAAGACAGAAGGAGGAAAGCAATAATGCCAGCAAATACATTCATTTATCATAATAACTGCGTGATGTTTTTCAGGGTCACCATCACCGACTGCATGTCGTGACCATCGGTTCCTTTCCAACATCTGCTAAAAGTGTACGATCTGGTGAAAAAAGCCTGGATTTGCTCCCTCTGGGCGTAGCAGCATAATACTATGCTTTGTATTACATACACTTCTGTTATTAGATTAGTGCTGGGTTTTTTTTCCTCCAGTTTCTATCTCCTCTTCCTTTTACTTCTCTGTTGCTTCTTCTCTCCTATCTCCTTCTCTCTTCTCGTCTCAATTAGATGTGCATTAATCATCGCTTGTCGCAGCCGATCCCTCGGTGGCGCTGACATACGACGACATTCGTTTTCTTATCGTCGCGGATCATCACGCGTTTATTCAAAACAGATTCTAGCGGCATGCAGAACTGTGTACAGGATTTTGGAATATACTATTTGTAAAAATCTCCCATGAGCTTCCTTCTTCCTTCGTCCTTCTTTTTATTGCACCTAATTTGCATAATGCAGCACATCCTTAGGTTTTACTCTTACATCCGGACGAGTCCAGTACATCATGAAATAGATAGCGTGTATAATTAATATGTCCGGGTTTAATAATGGGTTGATTGTGTTACTTCGGGGACAATATTGTGCCCTCTGATCATGTGACAAGATACGGCAAGATAATGTGCTGATGATAAGCAGCTATACTAACAATTAATTTTACAGTCATAGTTTACAGTAAACAGTTTTACCAGTGAACCATTTTGCTGACTTTTAAATCTTTTTCCTGGAGTTGTGGTCTAAATCCTGTCAACTTGAAATGTTCAGTTTTGTCATTCACAAATTTGGCCCTTAACCATACAATCATTCATTCATTTATTCATTTTCTACCGCTTATCCGAACTTCTCGGGTCACGGGGAGCCTGTGCGTCATCTCAGGCGTCATCGGGCATCGAGGCAGGATACACCCTGGACGGAGTGCCAACCCATCACAGGGCACACACACACTCTCATTCACTCACACACACACACACACACACACACACACACACACACACACACACACACACACACACACACACACACACACTACGGACAATTTTCCAGAGATGCCAATCAACCTACCATGCATGTCTTTGGACTGGGGGAGGAAACCGGAGTACCCGGAGGAAACCCCCGAGGCACGGGGGAGAACATGCAAACTCCACACACGCGAGGCGGAGGAGGGAATCGAACCCCCAACCCTGGAGGTCTGAGGTGATCGTGCTAACCGCTAAGCCACCATCTTAACCATACATTTATTTTTTATTATTTTGTATTTGTATGTATTATTATTATTATTATTATTATTATTATTATTTTTGCTCCTTTCCTTTTATTAAGACAATTTTCATGTAAATTTCCTTCCTTCATGATTGCAAGTTGTTCAGTGGACCTTGAGGCAGCAAAGCAAACCTAAAGCATGATGCTCGCTCCCACCCCCGTGTTTCACAGACAGGATGTTAAAAGAATTAATTAGTAGTAATTAAAAAATTTCAAGATTTCAAAGTTTATTTATTTATTTATTTATTTATTTATTCATTTTTACTTAATACCTTTAAATATGCATAATTGCTTATGGTTGAAGTTTTGCTGTAGTCTTAATGAGCCTGGTTATGTGAGTGAGTGAGTGAGTGAGTGAGTGAGTGAGTGTTACAGTAGGTTGTAGGGTTCGTTTTATCGTTAAATAATGAACTAGCCCTTACTCTTGGTTTATTTTAGTAAGGTAGATAATTAGTAAGGCTTCGATTGTGGTTCCAGGAGATCGATGCATCTTCCTTATTGATGTACAGTTGTGAAAAAACATCCTCAAAGGATCAGAAATTCCATTTGGGAATATGCATGTAGGTAGGTCATGTTTGAGGCAAAACATAATTGCATTGTTAGTGCCCACAAAAATCATTATGCTGGACCTGAATTTGGCAGCACACTCAGAACACCTGCACTACTCTCTTGCAATTCACACATCCTTTCCCTATCCAAGGAACTGTCTTCACACATTTACAAAACCTTTGTCAAAACTTTAACCCAAACCTGGATGGTTTCTGCTGGACCGGTTTTCCCTGCTTGTTGAGTATGTGGACGGATGACGCCGGACCCGAGCCGACCCTTCCGTCTCCTGCCGCAAATGCTGATGTGTGATTGATGAAAATCAGGGTTTTTTTTTAAACATCTGAAACTGTTGGAAATGAGTCCAAATAAAAAAAGGAGACATTATGTGTACTTCGAACCCATCTAGCCGGCAGGGATGACGGGACAGAAGCCCTCTTGTTTTTATTTGTATTACATTTGCCACGTTCCTGGGCAATTCTAGGTTTCTTCCAGTATGTGTTAATATTTTGTTTCCTGTATTATTTTCTTCCACATTCTAAAAGACTTAAGCAAAGCTCTAAATCATTTGAAATTATGCTTCATGTATCATGAACTCCTCCATCTAAGTGTCTCACTACTATGCATGGCTTTTTCCTTCATTCTCAGGTAGACAATGGTTTCTTCCCTTTTATTATTTTACCTGTTTTGGGGTGAAATGTAGAAGCGTTTTTCTTTAATATATTCGACTCTTGGTTACTTTTGGTCTCTTTTGGAAAAGTACCTCAGTGCCTCTAAGGAATTTCATTGAAAAAGACTCGATTTTGGAAAGTCTGTTCCCACAAGTCAACACCCTTCCACTCGGAGAGATCCAAGTGACAGTTGGACATAATCTTATCTGGAAAAAGAGCAGAAGGGAATCTAGTCTTATGTCTTCCAAGAATCTGCTTTGGCCAAAAGAGAAAAAAAAAACACTACATAGAGAAGGGATGTGTCTGATGCCAACTTTACTCTTTCCAATATTTAATTGGATTAATTGGAAATCCTCTCAAAAACAAGGATGTTGTATTACCAGAGATCCCCCCTAGGGAGAGTGGAGAGGGAGTGAATGGAAACACTTCTTGGGATTGAACCAAAATTAGAAAACAGGCTTTGTTTCTCTATTTGGCATGATACAAATGTGTTCTTGGCCTAAGCAGCCTTTCACATACTTAACACATGTGGCCCCAACCAAATCTTAGCAGAATTTTATCTGATGGCATAATTACCTGATGGCATCTCCTACCGCTTTTATCTGAACTTCTCGGGTCACGGGGAGCCTGTGCCTATCTCAGGCGTCATCGGGCATCGAGGCAGGATACACCCTGGACGGAGTGCCAACCCATCACAGGGCACACACACACTCTCATTCACTCACTCACACACTCACACACTACGGACAATTTTCCAGAGATGCCAATCAACCTACCATGCATGTCTTTGGACCGGGGGAGGAAACCGGAGTACCCGGAGGAAACCCCCGAGGCACGGGGAGAACATGCAAACTCCACACACACAAGGCGAAGGCTGGAATCGAACCCCCAACCCTGGAGATGTGAAGCACACGTGCTAACCACTAAGCCACCGTGTCCACTTTCTTGGTGTGTGACTCATTCGTTAGTTGTTTCCTAGTGCAGAGTTTGCAGGATGTTGAAGGAGAAGATTACACACTAATTATAAACACTCGGTTTAAAGGATCACAATCGATACATAGCGTCGTCAAGCACGTGATAGTCAAACAAATGTTGTATAACCTTTGCATTTTTATTACAGGCTCTATATTTTCCATGTACTGCTCGTACACAGGAAAATGGCCTCTGTGGAAACGGGTGCCCCGGCGCTGTGGAAACAGAAGAAAGCAATCATGGCCAAATCGTCTGTTTTAGCCAAAGAGTGTTTTGTTTTTTGTTTTTTTCCACCATGCTGCTTAGTAATCAGATAATTCACTGAAACATGCTGCATCACTATGCTAACCTACTAACCTTCCCACAGGGCCTAGGAAGAATAGCGGTGAAGAATAGCTCTTGCTTTTTTTTTTTTTTTTTTTTTTTTAAAAGGCGAAAGGAGGGATGTGTGCAGAATGTTGAAGTGACTTAAGAACCACTGAGAAAGCAAGAGGATTGAATTACGGTTAGTGAACCAGGTGGAGAGAAAACAGAAGGAGAGGTAATGGGAGAAAATAAACTGCATTATTGGTCCACCTGCTAGGACAGGAGATGAGAGTGAGGATGGCAGGAGGAGGAAGAATGGAAGGTGGACGGCTGTAGAATATCCGATCGCTTTGTCGTCGTCGTCGTCGTCGTTCACAGTCAGTAGGGCGAGAGAAAATGGAGACATCATCGACCGACTAATTAAAACCGAAGGCACAGGACATGTATTATTCGTAGTGATTTTCTTCTGAACTGCTGTCAGATCGGAGCAGCATATTTTTGGAATTAGTCCCAAACTGATTATTGTCACATTAGCATGAGATAAAAATTGCCGGTTTAACAACTTGTATTACATTTAGTTTCAGCATGTCAATGCCTAAGGGGTTACTCAGAGTAGAGCTTAGTCTCGGGAGAACATTTTTACAAATCATTATCATTTAAGCCATAATCTGAAGTTTGAACATCTGCTATTCTCCCTCGCTCCGTAGCACGGCGACTCCGCATACCGATGAGCTGGCCGGCGGTTTGGCGAACACGTAGAGCGGCGTCTGTGTGGGATTAGCCGTTTAATGCGTGCCTCTTGGACTTGATTTCAATCAGTTTGCGAAGTTAATCAGAAAGAGGCAGGATCGCGATGCATGAGCATGCCTCAGGTGCCTCGGTGTGCCCCGTGCCTGCATTAGCTTAATCTCATTCATCAATCCACCAGCCAAAGAGCCTCCCTCTGGCCAGGACACAGAGCGAGAGAGAGAGAGAGAGAGAGAGAGAGAGAGAGAGTAAATAGAAAGCCGAACGGATGCTATGTACAGGCCTAATGGAAACATTGTATAAAGTAATGGAAGTTCTCCACATTATCTGGAGAGATATTGCCCCGTGATCTGTGATGATAAACCTTCTCCAGAATTTGACTTGCCAAGATGTTGGAAAAGGAAAAAGAAAAAGAAAAAACGGGTGGGGGTTGAGGGAGGGTGGGGGGCATGAATCAGCCCTAGAATTATGGGTCAGGACAAAAAGGATGCTTGGCAGGAAGTAGAGCGGGGGGATATAATTGCAAGCACACCATTTCTGAAAAGGCTATTGAAAATGCCATTCTGTGCTACGCTGATTGGCTTCCCCCCCGCAATGCACTCTCTGGTTGGCTGTATTCTAAAAGCATTGAGCAGGAATGGCTTTTTAGCAGATGCTGTGAATAGTTTGCATGGCAAAATAACAAGGTAATTAGGGTGTTTGCAAGTGTGGAAGCTAGCTGCACTGGGAAACGGAGCACAGTGGCAGCCACAGCCACAGCCGCGTAGGGTCTGTCGAGACCAGGCGGCTTTAATTGGCGAAGAAAAGCCACGGATGGGGATGGATATCAATCCTTATTGTGTGTTTGATTAGAGCAGAGCACTTGACTGATGCTTCCATCCCTGTAGGAGGCACAGCTTTGTTTGTGCTTGGTTCTTGGCCATCTTGGGGAAGTGGTTCGGTGATGGTGAGCCAAACAGACGCTACATACACATCCATTTAGAGTCCGGTCCTCATCAGGTTATGACATTGACCTTGTTATCGCTACCCTTTGCCAAAGTAACCACCATTAGTTTTATTAAGCCTGTCGTAGCATGTGCACTCGCGGTTCTTAGACTACGGCGGATAATCGATATCTCGAGCGTCTCGTATTTTACGACGCAGCACTCGCTTTTATGATTTGCCACTCGACGCTTCATAATATACTAATAACTTAATTGGCAGTGATGCTTTGCAGTGGATGCCCGTTGCCAGGACAGATACGGGCCAACATTTCAGACCCATAATTGTTCATTAAGATGTTCTGGGCTCCATCGGAAAAGCCACATCTAGGTTCTCGGCATATGACCGTGTCTTTTATACAGGATCAAATTCTGCTGATTGCAGTGTCTCTACATCTCCTCACGCCCCTCATCAAGTCGTCAAGACATTTCCGTCTCCATGCCAACTCATCTGTCAGATATCTGAAAGCCTGCTCTCTTCTTCAAGTGTGCACTCAGAGAGAACCTATTCACCTGGCCTTGCCGCCAGATCGAGGCTGATGAAGCAGATCTATTATTTACAACGCATTAATGTTAGAACATTATGTTTTAACCGTCGCCGTGAGAGACCGAGATTTTCAGCGTACAGTTTGGGTCAGGACCTGCATAATGCCCAGGTGGTACTTTTTCTCGAAGGTCCATTCTTCTCTGTATGAAGACTTTCGGCTGAGGAATGTGACCAAGCACTCCTGCTTTTTTTTTTATGTCCTTCTTTCCTCTTCTATACAGTATATAGAGTTACAGTTCAGATGGTGGTTCAGTGATGTACTCGATTATGGCAGTCTTGGTTTCTATCGGTCTGTAATGATCCCGCAGACTGCTCATGGAGCTTAAAGTATGAAAAGAAACAGATGTCAAATGCTTGTTAATGTGTAGATTGGATAGCTCATAACAAATTACCATGGATTATGACACGCTCGCTTTTTCGGAAAGCCTCCTGGATCAACGTTTCCTCGTAACGCTAGCCTCCGCTAATGCCCCACGTTATTTTCGCGTTGTATAACGGCTCCCGCGCTTAACGTAAACGACGGGCACGCCGCAAACGCACACTTCCTTTCCATGTTTCCTTCTCCCTTTAGAAATACCTCTTCTTCCACGAATGGAAAAAAAAAGAGCAAAAAGAAATTAGAGCAGCCTCTTTCAATCAGGCACAGGCATTGTGATTAGGCCTGTCACGTCTGAAAGCGAGGGGGGTGGGGGGTGGGGATGGGGTAGCATCGCCTGGTACTCATTAGGCTGCTGTTTTGATTCGTATTGAGACTCGGGCTCGGTTCTATTGTCACTCCAGATCATATGACCTGCGTAAACACGTCTAATCAGTGCACAACATAGCAGCTAAACATGACATGGCATCTGTCTTGCACAAGAGTGTAACCAGAGCCGTACGCTAACATTCCCTACTGATGCTGTGCACTGGGTTTGGTCATAAGGCCTTATAACGACTGCTCTATGTCTGTCCTCACTCCCAATTTCTTCTCTTTGAAACTAAACCTTTTTAAAATTCCGCTTTGAGGCAGGTTGTTGTTTTCTTATTTCACCTTTGTGTCAGCTAGTAATCTGAGGACCACCCAATGAGGGGCAAAACTGCTTTTACTCCATGTACTCCAACTTTAGACAAACACCACACACACACACACACACACACACACACACACACACACACACACACACACACACACACACACTTTTCTCACATTTAATAGAATTGTACAGCAGATTAAATCTTGTCCAAGTGTCTCAAAACTCAAATGAATGAAGCATGGGCTTGTGTGATTCTATCTCTATACAGTTAAGTTAGATCCAGATACACACACACACACACACATGCACAGACACACACAGACACACGCACACACACGCACGCACACACACACATGCACAGACACACACAGACACACGCACACACACACACACACACGCACACACACACAGACACACACACACACATGCACAGACACACACAGACACACGCACACACACGCACACACACGCACGCACACACACACACAGACACACACACACATGCACAGACACACGCACACACACGCACACACACGCACGCACACACACACGCACACACACACGCACAGACACACACAGACACGCACCTACACGCACACACACGCATACACACACGCACACACACACGCACAAACACGCATACACACACGCACACACACACGCACACAAATGCACAAACACACACACAGACACGCACGCACACACACGCACAAACACACACACACACGCGCACGCACGCACACGCACACGCACAAACACACGCATACACACATGCACACACACGCATACGCACACACTGAAGCAGTTACCGAGCAGTTAAGGTCCTTAGGTCCAGCAGAAGCAGATTGGCAATCTTGGGATTTGAACTCACAGCCTTCTGATCTGTATTCCAACAGTCTCAATGGCCGTTATCTTGCAAACTCATGACAACTGATCATAATGCATTCGATAGGTAAACATACCAAGAGGATATCCAGAGAATTTTCCAGACAAACCCGGAAGACAGGATTCATCCTGCATGAGATTATTCCACAAAATTCCAATTTTTCTTATATTTAATTGGAGTAATTGGAAATTCCAATTTGTCTGATTTATGAATTGATTTATCTGTTTCATAGGTCTGTTGCGACACATTCACACACTCATTCGCAGCCTGGGGCAGTTTGTTAGTTATACAATTTAAGCAATATCTGAATGGTATTAGGATTTGTGTAAAATCTAACAAAATATTATGCAAATTCGTACAATTTTTTTTATGATATAAGAGATCAAGTTAAAGGTGCAGTCTCCGATGTTTGAGAAACGCTTCAGAAAACCGAGTCGGGACGACAAGCTAAACAAAAATCAAAACAAACGTGTGGCCGATGAGCAGAAAGGGGCGGGGCTTGTCGATATGGGCGGAAACAGTGTTCGGTGCGCATGTGTGACGTTAGCAGAAAGCGGTTTTAACATCGACATGGAGGATAAAAACATGAAAGAAAGAGAAGAAAGACTTACGATAAGGACAAGAAGTAGGACGTGTTAATATAGGATCAGCTTTCCAGCGCTGGAGAGAACTGAAGGAGCAGGAAGTCGGCCACATATTCACAGGTTGGAGTTTCCCGAGTCAATAACTCCTGAGCTAAATGCTGTTACTACACAAATAACACCTCTTTTCTATCGTAGTAATGTAGAGAGGCAGCTACAACCGCGTTTTGTGTAGTAACAGCGTTTAGCTCAGGAGTTATCGACTTGGGAAACTCCCACCTGTGAATATGCACACTGAACACTTTCTCCATCCCTATCGAAAAGACCCGCCCCTTTCTGCTTATTGGCTACACGTTTGTTTTGATTTTTGTTTAGTTTGGTGGCCTAACACAGTTTTCAGAAGTATTTCTCAAATATTGGAGACCCCACCTTTAACGAAAGATCAGATAAAACTTCTTGTTTTAAGAAGAAAGCATAAACGTATCTAAAAATAAGACCCCAGGTGTGGAATATCTTTTTATTTTTACGCTCTCATTAATAAAGCTGCTGGATGGAAGCTGGAACGGGGAGCATGAGCCAGACCTGATCATCCATTTCTCATTAAAAAAAGAAAGTTGTTTTTCCTCAGATAACTTGTTCAGCAATCTGCCTAGACATCCTGCAATAAGACCTGCATTTGTACAGAAGTCACAGAAGTGAGGAAGAGAAAAGATAAAAAGACAGGATGGAGAGAGAGACAGCAGGTTTTGACTAGATTAGGAGCTGTACAAGTGATGATTTTTGGAGCTAGTCATTCAGGTGATAAGTGAGGACTGTGTGTGTGGGAGTGTGTGTGTGTGTGTGTGTGTGTGTGTAGGAGTGTGTGTGTGTTTTGTGATGCAAGGAGAAACAGTTTGTCGAGAAGGCGAAAGATTGTGACAGAGAGAAGAGAGAAGGATGAAGGGGAGGGAGGAGAAAGAGGTCTGTCATTATGTGGAAATGAGTTACACTTCCCTCCCACTGCATAAATAACACACCTGCCCAAGCTTGGGAGTGTGGAGATCTTTATTAATGCTCTTTAAGTGCCAGGCTTAAGGGATGATGCCCTTCTGGATACTTCTGGAGAGATACACTTGTAGACAAGGGTCATTTGTTAGATGGTTATATAAGGTCATGATATTTCCATCCTGGTCTAACAGGAAAAAAAAAAAGTTTTCCTGTAAGTTTTTTTGCAGCACTTTTATATATTAAATGTCAACGTTCTGGCAGAAGTACAGGCTTTCACTCACTCACTCATTCACTCACTCACTCACTCACTCACTCACTCAAATAATAAGAATAACCCACTGCAAACACAAGCATGTCATGTACAGTACATGTTACCATAATATTCATTCTTTCATTCATTCATTTTCTACCGCTTATCCGAACTTCTCGGGTCACGGGGAGCCTGTGCCTATCTCAGGCGTCATCGGGCATCGAGGCAGGATACACCCTGGACGGAGTGCCAACCCATCACAGGGCACACACACACTCTCATTCACTCACACACACACACACACACACACTACAGACAATTTTCCAGAGATGCCAATCAACCTACCATGCATGTCTTTGGACCGGGGGAGGAAACCGGAGTACCCGGAGGAAACCCCCGAGGCACGGGGAGAACATGCAAACTCCACAGACACAAGGCGGAGGCGGGAATCGAACCCCCGACCCTGTAGGTGTGAGGCGAACGTGCTAACCACTAAGCCACCGTGTCCCCCTACCATAACATTGGTATATTCGATTTAAGTATAGATTTTACCCTGGAAATTCTTTATGATGATAAGTTTATATTTATATATAGTGTGTGGATTTTGTATGTTCATCCCATGTACTGGAGGCTTCATCTGGGTACACCGGTTTCCTTCCCCAGTCCACAGACATGCGCTGTAGGCTGATTTACATCTCTATATTGTCCATAGCATGTAAGTGTGTGTGTTCCTGATTGTGTTTTGTGATGAACTGGCACCCCGTTCAAGGTGTCTCCCTCCGTGTGCCCCAAGTGGCGTGAGGGCATCAAGTGCTTACGGCTATGGGTTGTTGATCGGGGTTCAAGACCCAACACCCATCAAGGCCCTATGGAATATAAAAGTAAAGTGACATGATGTGACATACGGCTAAGTACGGTGATCCATACTCAGAATTGCGTTCTCTGCATTTAACCTATCCAAAGTGCGCACACACACATACACACAGCACTGAACACACACACACACACACACACACACACACACACACCTGGACACACACCCGGAGCAGTGGGCAGCCATTTATGCCGCGGCGCCCAGGGAGCAGTTTGGGGGGGTCCGGTGCCTTGCTCGAGGGCACCTCAGTCGTGGTATTGCCGGCCCGAGACACGAACCCACAACCTTAGGGTTAAGAGTCAAACTCTCTAAACATTAGGCCACGACTTCACCCTCAGCAGTAAATATTAGATAATACTGAAGCCACAAACAGAAACAATGTAGAACTTAGACATAAGATGGAAACCAAACTGGAAGCCGGTATCATTCTATACATCCTGCATACAGTACGTCTGTCATGTCTAAAGAGAGAGAAGGTTTGAGACCATTTCTAACCAACCAGCACGTTACACAAAGGATGACCTTAATGATTTTTCTGGATAGTGGATGCAAGTAGATCTCTAATTTAGTCTTGTGTTATTTAATGCTTTAAAAAAGAATAAATGGACCCTTAACATAAGGTAACATAAACGATCGGCATGTAAACAGAATATTTATTTAAGGTTTGCCTTCACAGCACCATGTGATAGAACACATTTCCTATAACCGCAGGTCCTGCTGAGCTTTATTTCCTCAGATATAAAATCAGCTCCGAAATCACGGTTTATTGTCCTGCGTTTGAACTGCGATTCACTGCTGTTTATACAAATGCATAGAAAATTACATTCCAAATGAATGTGTGCAAATACACACACACACACACACACACCGGTGTGGAGTCCTGCTTACCCTGACTAGACAGAGCATATCTAAATGATTATCAGCTGTGGAGGTGGGACCCAGGGACTAAATAAATTCTCAGTGTGTGTGTGTGTGTGTTTGGTGTGTGTGTGTGTGTGTGCGTGGTGTTTGTGGTGTATGTGTCTGTGTGTGTGTGTGTAAGGTGTGTGCGTGGTGTGTGTCTGTGGTGTGTGTGTGTGTGTGTGTGTGGTCTGTGTGTGCGTGGTCTGTGTGTGTGTGTGTGTGTGTGGTGTTTGTGTGGTGTGTGTGCCTGTGTGGTGTGTGTGCCTGTGTGTGTGTGTCTGTCTGTGTGTGCCTGTGTGTGTCTGTGTGTGTGTGTGTGTGTGGTGTTTGTGTGTTGTGTTTGTGTGGTGTGTGTGTCTGTGTGTTGTGTGTGTGTGTCTCTGGGTTAGGGTTAGGGTTAGACTACACTAAACCCAAAGACATGCATGGTAGGTTGATTGGCATCTGTGGAAAATTGTCCGTAGTGTGTGTGTGTGTGTGTGTGTGTGTGTGTGTGAGTGAATGAGAGTGTGTGTGTGCCCTGCGATGGGTTGGCACTCCGTCCAGGGTGTATCCTGCCTCGATGCCCGATGACGAGAAGTTCGGATAAGCGGTAGAGAATAAATGAATGAATGAATGAATGAATACATATTCCATTATTTACGTATTAGATTGGGGGGGCATGGTGGCTTAGTGGTTAGCACGTTCGCCGCACACCTCCAGGGTCGGGGTTCGATTCCCGCCTCCGCCTTGTGTGTGCGGAGTATGCATGTTCTCCCCGTGCCTCTGGGGTTTCCTCCGGGTACTCCGGTTTCCTCCCCCGGTCCAAAGACATGCATGGTAGGTTGATTGGCATCTCTGGAAAATTGTCCGTAGTGTGTGAGTGTGTGAGTGAATGAGAGTGTGTGTGTGCCCTGTGATGGGTTGGCACTCCGTCCAGGGTGTATCCTGCCTTGATGCCCGATGACGCCTGAGATAGGCACAGGCTCCCCGTGACCCGAGGTAGTTCGGATAAAGTGGTAGAAAATGAATGAATGAATGAATGAACGTATTAGATTTCTATAACACAATTCTAACACCTTAAAAAAAATTAAATAAGGACCGGAGAGTATTTTTTGTATTATTATTATTATTATTGTAATATTGTGAGAAGAGAGAGAGAGAGAGAGAGAGGTTCTCAGCTTACTGAAAGCTTGTGCCAGGGTATTTCACACATTGGGGGCCATGGCACTAAAGGTCCTGCCACCCGTCGAGGACAATCTGGTGTAGTCTGCTGCCAGAGGACCAGAGGGTTCCAGAGTAAATGAAAGGAAAGAGAAGCTTAAGAAGTTTGGATTGAAATGAGTTATCACACCGATGTAGAAGTCGCTTGCGGCGTTTCGACCCAATCGTCATCATCATCATCATCTTCATCATCTCTCTCTGATCGCTCCACTGATCTCAGTTCAGCCTAAAATCAGTAGGGGAAATAACGTCGGATCCGTTCAGCCGGTTCTGTTTGTTCACTACAGTCTTTGCTATTAGAGTCTTTTTTTTTTTTTTTTTTTTTTTTCGGTCACCGAAACGTTTTTAATGATGTTGGAAAAAAAAAAAAAAACAGGGTTTATTTTTTTAAAATAGTTTTGTTTATCATTTGCATTTTGGTTTCCCTATTTTTTCTTTTTTTTTAATCACCACAAACCTCAAGGCTTTCGTTCTCGTCTCACACAGAAACAATTTACCGTTATTATTTATTTCCACCCTCAGTCTCACCCTGAGCACTTATTTCCCCTTCCATTTAGTGTTCTGGCCCATAAACAGTGAAGGGTAAAACATTCGCTCTGTGTTGCCAAGGAAGAGAACAAACATTAATCGGAGGCAAGAGACAGCGATCTGGGAGCGAACGTAGTGAACGCAGTCTTCCGTTACACCCCAATTAGCCTCGTTGCATCCTCTAATAAATTTTGAACTCGCGAGTGCAACCTTAAAAAATACAGGAGCAGGCATTAATTAACGGTTATGTACTTTAAGCGCTGAAGCATGCATAGGATTTTGTGTTCATTTTGTTTGGCTTCTTTATTTCATATATCGTTTCTAAAAGTCCGGTTCGGCTTCCGTCGATACGGAGCAGTTTATCGCGTACGGATAAATATTTAGCTATAACGTAAATCGCGTCGGTCGTCAGACGTTCGTCGAGGTCGCACTTGTCCTTGCTTGTGTGTTACCGCTAAGATGATGCGGTCGAAATTAGCATCGTTTCTCGAGGGAGGAATCGTTTGGGTGTTGGGGGGGTGGGGGGGGGGGATTTGAGCAATTACAAGTCTTGGGTCAAAATTAATCCTCAGATAATTGATGGCGGTAGTTAAGTCTTGTTATCAGACTTTGGTGATTTTGCCACAAGGTGTCGAGTAAATTATAGTGTGAGCTAATTCCCTTCTAATTTTTTTTTTTAGTTTTGACTTTATTTCAGAAGACTTTGTCAGGCTTCACTTCACTTTTTCTTGTTGTCAATAGAGCGCCGTTTTTATAAACGCTTTTAGGGGTCTTTTATTAGGCTTTATGAATAAGACTTTTTTTTCTTTTTTTTAAATAATGGCTCAATACAATTTTATTTCAATAATGCCTTGAACAATAGACATTGTTTTAAAGCAGCTTTATAGAACGTCAGAAATATAGTAATTCATCTCCTACCGCTTTATCCGAACTACCTCGGGTCACGGGGAGCCTGTGCCTATCTCAGGTGTCATCGGGCATCGAGGCAGGATACACCCTGGACGGAGTGCCAACCCATCACAGGGCACACACACACTCTCATTCACTCACACACACACACTACAGACAATTTTCCAGAGATGCCAATCAACCTTCCATGCATGTCTTTGGACCGGGGGAGGAAACCGGAGTACCCGGAGGAAACCCCCGAGGCACGGGGAGAACATGCAAACTCCACACACACAAGGCGGAGGCGGGAATCGAACCCCCGACCCTGGAGGTGTGAGGTGAACGTGCTAACCACTAATCCACCATGCCCCCTATAGATAGACCGCAAATGAAAGATCTGGCAAGCGGTAAATGTTTCTGATTATATTTTCGATTCTTTTTTACTACTAGAATAAAAATGTCGATCCGTTCTCCGAAAAACCCGTCGTTCTCCGTTTTATCCGCGGTGCACAGATTCGGAGCCGTCACGCTCGATACACCCGGCCGAGCGTCATCCCGGTGAGCCGAATCGAGTCTTTAAAATCAAAGCTAAACTTCCTTTAAACACATTAAAATAGCTCAGTGCGAGTGACAATAGGAACACCTTTTTTTTTTCTTCCCTTCATCTATAATGTTGTGAAAAATTGAACCTGCTGCTATTGACCGAGTAAATTTAGATTCAGGAAAGAACTAGCAGAGCTACCAGGTGAGAGACAGAAAAGAACGAAGAGTGAGTCGACTTCCTCTCGGAAAGCAAAGGCCATTTATCGAGTGTGCGGTCCGTTCGGCTTTATTCATTAATTTATTTATTTATTTTTGTCAAAATATCAAAAAATGTTCAGTCTTACTCAGTTATTGGATTTCAGCTACTGAGATCAGGCTCAAAAAACTGTTTTTGAGAAAGAAAGAAAGAAAGAAAGAAAGAAAGAAAGAAAGAAAGAAAGAAAGAAAGAAAGAAAGGAAAGAAAGAAACGTCGCAAACCTTATTCACTGAGTCCTCTCCAACCCTTTTAGCAAGCTTTTCCTTAACGGATAGCTTCATGTTGACTGTGGCTCAAGGCCAGAATGTGCCAGTGCTCTGGGTGTACCATTGGGTTGGTATGGATGTTTAAAAAACAGCCTTTTCCTGGTGTGTCAGTGAGAGGAACTGGCAGAACGGACCCATCAGAAATGGGGCACTTCAAAAGGGGTAGAGGATGGTGTGTGTTTGTTCAGGCCTGTAGGCCCTGTGCCAGCACAGACACTGGAGAAAAACTTGCTCCATCCAAGCGGAGATATCACTCTATCTGTCCGTGTTTGTCCATGACAGGAAATAACTCAACACAGAAATCATGTGCACAACCCACATGATAGCGGGCACAGACTTACCGACGTCCTACCCGATGAAGTTATAACCCTGAACACTAGAAGATAACGTTAAGGCTGATCTGTCCTTAGTTATTCGCTATTTAAACTATTAACTGAAAGTCTTGTGTGTAACTCAGGCTTGAGTTACATTTAGTTCATTTATACAGCTGAGCAATTGAGGTATTAAGGGCCTTGCTCAGGAGCCCAGGAATGGTGGCCCTGGGATTCGAACACACGACCTTCCAATCAGTAGTTTAACACCTTAACCACTACTAATGTACTTCCGCTTCCTGTCCCACTGATATCAGTGCCCAGACTACTATAATACGGTTGAAACATGACCTAGGTAGTAGTAGTGGTGTTTAAGGTGTTAAACTACTGATCGGAAGGTCATGAGTTCGAATCCCAGGGCCACCACTCCTGGGCTCCTGAGCAAGGCCCTTAACCCTCAATTACTCAGCTGTATAAATGAACAAAATTTTTAGGGCTTTCTTTCTTTCTTTCTTTCTTTCTTTCTTTCTTTCTTTCAATTCACTGCTTTATGACTAAGGGTTACCTAACCCTAACCCTAACCCATCCACTCTCTAGACTAGAAACCTGCTTGAAGTGCATCATTTACACCTTTTTATGATATAATAAGCATTCATTCATTCATTCATTCATTCATTCATTTTCTACCGCTTATCCCGAACTTCTCGGGTCACGGGGAGCCTGTGCCTATCTCAGGCGTCATCGGGCATCGAGGCAGGATACACCCTGGACGGACTGCCAACCCATCACAGGGCACACACACACACTCTCATTCACTCACTCACACACACACACTACGGACAATTTTCCAGAGATGCCAATCAACCTACCATGCATGTCTTGACCGGGGGAGGAAACCGGAGTACCCGGAGGAAACCCCCAAGGCACGGGGAGAACATGCAAACTCCACACACACAAGGTGGAGGCGGGAATCGAACCCCCGACCCTGGAGGTATGAGGCGAATGTGCTAACCGCTAAGCCACCGTGACCCCCCGATATAATAAGCACAATTTGTAAATGTCGTGGTGTTTTATTTATATATCTGTTTAGCACCAACTTGAGATACAGCCTAGCTATATGATATTATCCATACCGTTATGTCATTATCCCAAATCTGACTCTCACTTCGTCTGTAGATGAGCCGAGTCGTAGACGAGCCGAGTCGTAGACGAGCCGAACCGTGTCATATTGACACGTTACATGCTGGAACTTTAATTCCAAATTTGAATGTTTCCACAAAATCCTCATTGACTTTCTCATTATTATGACATCACTGCAAAATGGTGATTAGGAAAAAAGAAGGGCTTTCAGGAGCTAACGACTAAATCCATGGGGATGAGGGGGAGATTCGGGTTTGGAGCAGAAGACAAGATCTCATCTGGAAGAAGAAGAAAAAAAAAACTAGTTTTCTTAAATTTCTCATAATGCAAGTGTGTGGGCACTTAATCTGCCTGCCTTTGATCGGGAGGAGACACTCAGTCTGGCAGCCGCTCGCTCCGTCTGTCCTACTGCCACACGGACACACACAGAGGTAGTGTGGGATTGTTTGACTGGAGGAAGGAACAGGTTGTGAATGTCAGGAAGGGTTTGTGTGTTCATGCAGGGGAGTGCGTTCTCTTCTACGCTACTCTCCCACCATGGGAAAGCTTCATCAAAACAATAGTGTGTGTGTGTCACTATATCCCCTGCCTTGTCAGCTCAGCAAGACCTAACTCTGTCTCTATCTCTCACTGTTGCTTTGATTGCACGATTCAAGAGCTCCCCCTAGGTTGAGATGAAAGTGAGCCAATAGCACACACACACACACACACACACACACACACACACACACACACACACACACACACAGAGCTTACCCACTCCGATGAGCGATCGATCCAGTTCTCCTTAATTTACTCAGTCTCTTGAACCCACTTCTCTTTTGGGATAAATTCTTCCCAATTTCAAGATCGTATCGTACACTAAGGGCCGTAATGGAATATGCGAGAGCTGTGATTTGATTGCATGTACTGACTGTTGAGACAGGAAGGAAGGGAGGCTACGTGTCAGTCCCTGATTTCCACAACAGCCAGCGGCATTCTGGATACGCAACACTGAATCCAAACAGACTCGGATCTAGAGGGGTGTAACGATACACTCTAGTCATGAGTCGATTCACATGATTCACGAATCGATTCAATGTGAGCGTTTTTGAACAAACGTGAATTAAAAAAAAGACTACGTTTTTTTATTTTACGATGTAGGCGACCTCGAAATGAAGCTTCGAAGTCAGCTAAAATGTCTACGGTCTCTTTCTCAGGCACTGTAAATTCATTTCAATTCATGATACCGGCTTTATGAGTCAGTTTTTTATATATATATATATATATATATATATATATATATATATATATATATATATATATATATATATATATTACTGAATAGTCTTTTTTTATTATTATTATTATTATTATTATTATTATTATTATTATTATTATTATTATTATTTTACAATGTGTACTAATGACTGTATAAATCTGTACAATACATGAAATGCTGCTATGAACAGAGGTTTATCATTGTAAGCAACATGTATTAGATATTCACCGTATGTTAAATCATTATAAAAATAATTGATCACAGAATAATGAGCTGAATAGAAGAACCTGAGGTACCATTTTAACTTCACGTAGAGCTCCAAAGTTGGCTAAAATGCCCGAGGTCTCTTTCTCGGGCACTGCGAAGGTGGTTCTAATAACTCTTTCTAATCGTGGTGGCACGGCCATATAAATTATACTGCGTCTTGCTCGTTACTTACATTGTTATAGCGTTATAGCTGAATATTAAACCGAATATTAAAGACACACACAGAAGCAACATTAACCAATCAGAGGCACCGGTGGAGCTCGTATATGTGGAGTAGATATGCTGATGTGAGATTATACATGCTTAAACGTAGCCTAAGCCATATGAGAATATATTCATAACTGATTAAGTGATACCGATCAAGCAAATGATTAATAATACTGTGGATCAAGTAGTTGATTATTACTAATATCATACAGTATATTATTTGGAGCTTAGAGTTAGTTACAGATTAATAATTATTGAAATTTTGTTTATTGTCCCAGGGACAAAAGAGGGGGGGATTTGTGGTGGAAATTTCTAATATTAAGATGTTCATAAGGTTTTGTTTTTCTATGCTTGTACCCTGTGTGCGTCATGACCAGAGACTGACATCGTCATCGGTAGGTTTTGTTAAGATTATGACAAGGGCAGTAGGGACTGGGGACGAGTTGTCCATAAACAATGTCCTATAGGTCCTCTAGAAGACCTTGGCCTGGTCAGATTAGCTTGATCAGGAGATGCATGAGGTAATGTTGAGCCAATGATTGATGATGTTTTGCTTTTACATATCTTCTGTTCTTCTTGGGTTCTGGCTATAAAACCTTGATGTAATCAATGATCTCGGCCCTTCATCTCTCATGCTACATGTGGAGTGTCGGGTCCCGCTGCGTAGCCGTACACGATAAATCGTGTAACCTTTTTAACTCTTGCTCGTGTCTACCGGTGTTATACTTTATTCTTTAAATCTCTCGAACCTCAGAACTTCCACAACAAGCAGACTGTACTGTCCTCAAGCATGCTTCGTGTATCTCAAACGAGAAAGCCGAAGAACCGCGATTAGTCAGAAGAAAAGTCTGATGCTACTATAGAGCGATACTCGGTGCTTATTTACAGGGAAAGAACAAATTCGTTCTAGGATTTGACCGGATGCAAATCAGATCGAATGAATATTTTTCAACGTTTATTTTACGTTCGCTAAACGTATTTTTACGTCTACAGGCTCTACGGCATCAAGAGACTTAAAACAAAAAGCTCTAAAATGCAGCGTTTTGATTTCAGGGACAATTAAAGGGAATTAATAACACAAGTTACAAGTGTGATTTAGGGCGTTTTTACACCCGGTCACTTCGTGTGTCGTCTCTGATCCGATAGCTATCTGATTTGTTAAAACCGTCCCGTTTACATCAGGCCACATAAATGCGTCTCGGCGAATCGGATATCGATCCGTTCTTTCTACTCCCGCCCAAAATGCTGATATATTTTACCTCATTTCCGGGGTAATTGAAACGGAAGATGTTTTGGTGTACGTGGTTTTCAGAACGCGATCAAAAAGAAGACGGAAAAAATCATTACAACGGTTATGCTACAAAAAAAAAGAAGCTTTTGCATTTATTTGTTTCTGGCGCGATGCACGACTCGTGAGTCACCTGCGAGTGACGTAGTTCCGTTTGGGAGGAGTATAGTGCTGACGTATGTGGCTCGAACAACCACATGCATTTACACCTGTCCGGTTTCATCTGAAACGCGTCCCAGACCACCTCCTGAAGGGGTTCGTACAATCGGATTTATATCCGTCTCCAAAACGTTTCGGAGGGCATTTAGACCTGGTCTTTTTACCGTCGGATAGATATCGGATCACAGAAAACGCAGGAAGTGACCAGGTGTAAAAAAAAAAACCCTTAGGAGGCAAAGCTGATAATGAACGCAGTACATTTAATCCCCTGAACAGTCCAAAGCCATTTCAATGAAGACAACTTCATGTAATGTAATGTAATGTAATGCATTTTCTCTCCCTCTCCCTTCTTTCCTTCTGCGTGTCTTATCACCCTGCTCATCATTCCCTCTGGCCTGAAGCCAGCCCGGCACATTAACACCCTATTTCATATCCATGTCCATTTCCATAATCCATATTCAGCCGTATCTCCGTCCTCAGTGAGGTTGAATATAATTCATCAGGCGCGTCAGGGGAGTGGGCCATGGCAGCTCATTCACACTCACCGGCAGATTTAAACTAGCTCTTTCTTTTCTAATCTGAGCAACCCCGAAGCCTGTACGTCACTTTGCTAAATTACCATCCACGTCCCGACGACCTCAGACGACCGTAAGCGCCGACGTAGATTCCGATCTCGACCGTACACCTAGTAATTGTTCACAACACGACACGGTCTCCTTTTTTGGAATAATAATAACTGTAATTTTTCACCATCAGGGTGCGTATCTGGATGTTGGAGTAGGTGTTACTATTACTAATTACTATGATAAACTTATCTATTATCTATAACTAAGACACCAGATGAATCAATCATCTACGTTTGGTCGCCTTCCACGGTGAGTCACCCTTAATTGTTGTCATCATCACCTTCATTGTTATTCGCATCATCATCATCATCATCATCATCAAACTCGTTCTCCTTTACGGACCCGTTTCCAGACCTCCAGCCCCACCCTCCTCCATTTTTTCTGAAATCCTTAGTCATTATATAAGAAGGTCTCCTAATCACATATGATCTCAGGACACACTCAACCATTCAGAAACTGAAATTCCATTGCAGGATGTTTTAAGCTCCACAAACTCCTTTCTCTGTAATCAGTGCTTCAGGATCAAGAGCGAAATAGCGATGCCAAAACATTTCAAAATGTTCTCTCAGGACCACTGGATGAAGTTTAACTCGAACGCTCAACGGCTCTGAGGTTTGTGTTTCTACTTTTTGGGAAACGGAATCTAGTTCAAAGCGACGCAGTCGATCGAGGCTGTAATCTAAGACGCGTCTCCGTTCCCGTGACGACGGACTTCCACTGAGCGCCATTGTTCGGCCACGTCGGTTCCTCTGCCACATAGTGCTGATATCGAGCTCCTTATCCCTCTATCCTTTTGTTGCAACGGGAGTTTTATGTCTTTCTTTTTTTTCCTCTCCTTTTCTATCACACTCTCTGTCTCCGTTCTTGAGGCTGTCTGTCGATCATTCCCGAAGGAGTGTAAATCAGGGCAGGATCACTCCAACGAGCATCACCTCAGAGACAGATTTACGATTTAGAGAACTGGAACTGTTTTACTTCCGTGCCTTCACATAAACCTTAAACAGGCAGAGAGCAGGAGCAGAGAAAAAAGAGGAAGAGCTTCAGTGTAAATGAAATTAAAACCGTGTCCTGTAAAGCACGACTTTTTGTATAAAGCGATGATGGATCTGAAATATAACATGCAAACAATCCAAAATGTCCATAAATCTATATATATTTATGGACATTTTGCATTGTTTATATATACTGTATAGGGGACACGGTGGCTTAGCGGCTAGCACGTTCGCCTCACACCTCCAGGGTTGGGGGTTCGATTCCCGCCTCCACCTTGTGTGTGTGGAGTTTGCATGTTCTCCCCGTGCCTCGAGGGTTTCCTCCGGGTACTCCGGTTTCCTCCCCCGGTCCAAAGACATGCATGGTAGGTTGATTGGCATCTCTGGAAAATTGTCCGTAGTGTGTGAGTGTGTGAGTGAATGAGAGTATGTATGTGCCCTGTGATGGGTTGGCACTCTGTCCACGGTGTATCCTGCCTCGATGCCCGATGACGCCTGAGATAGGCACAGGCTCCCCGTGACCCGAGAAGTTTGGATAAGCGGTAGAAGATGAATGAATATATAATATAATACACACACAATGCAACTACATTCAAATGTCATGGATCATGTTTTGTATCTGAGTCTCGCTGAGGATTAACGCTGACCTGGGATCATCTCCATCATGTAAACGTTTTAGACCTATGATTCATTCTGTTGATTACACCAAACTGGATGAGCAATGAGCATGATGAAAATAAAATCACAGAGAGATTTCTCTGCCAACACGTGCGACCTAATCCTGTGGGACGAATGTTATCGTTCATTTTTTTTAGGTAATATTTAGCTATTTATACTAAATACTTCAACACTTAGGTTATACGACCGGTAAAGTCAGACTTTAACGCTTATGTAAGTAATTGGGTTTTAATTCAGTACAGATTTTTGTTTGGGTGGAACCAAAGTAGGGGTATCTTTATCTGATTAATGCCCCAAATATTCATATCTGGATCTGTTATAAGATTTAAACTTGAAGTGGTTGCAGCGTAAAAGAAAAGATTTGACATTATTTTACATGTACAGTACATACGTGTGTTTTTTAATCTGTTTGCAGAATTCTAGTGGTTGAAGTTGAAATTTTAGACTCTAACGTTATAAACAAGCACTCGGGGCGTCTCGGGGAGCAGAAACGGGTCTGTTATAACAGTTTACTTTGAAGATTTTTCTATGAGAAATTCCCAGGAAAAAACGCTACACATTCTTAAAGCCCTGAGTGTCTGCTTCCATATGAGTCAGGGACATGACAACCGAGTCAGTGCTGATTATGGGAACGGAAAACAGGCAGGAATTCCATTTTTGGCGTCTGGGAAAAGAAGCTTGCTGGCTTTACACTTAGAAAGAGATGGATGGATGGATTTATGGATGTGTGTTTATCCATTTCTATATTATCTATTCATTCTATATAATGCGTCGCTAGTATGGAAAGAGATTTGTATAATTGTAATGTATTATATTTAATAAAAAAAAAACTTTGGGCTAAATTACAGAATTATTCTAACGGAGCGAGAAACGCTGCGTAAAATATAATTTCCGTTATCTTCATGAGAGAAGATTTAGCCCCCAATTTTTTGCCCAGTGTTTACCCAATTTATTGCGGTTATTGCGAAAGCATACAAATGGCTATTTTGGTAAAACAAGATATTTTCTCATGAATGAGACGGAAGACATGCAGAAAACAATAGTTTAAGTGAGAACAGCTATTATCCACCTCTTTCTTGTGTATTAGTGGAGTTTATTTTTTTTTGTAGTTTTATTCCAGACGCATGCGATTTGAGAAGCCTGCCATTTCGCGTCGGAACGCGGTCGCATTAACACCTCTAATTGCCGTGCATGCCTGTACACTCGAGCGAACGTCGATGCGAGAACATCACAATAATTCTGCTTTTTATTGAAGCTGCATGCATGTGCACTCCTTCTCTGTGGGAGGTAGGGCACTGAAAATTCCTTTCAACTGAGGCAATCACACTATAATAGGGATTTGGGGCAGTGTTAAAGAGCACATAATAAAACAATAAGGGAGTTTTGAAGAAAAACGGGGGAAAATAATTAACCTAATCTCCTCTATTTGACTGCGTCTCACTCGAGGATTGTGGTTTGGAAAACAACTCGAGACTCCCACACTAAATCTCTCTCTCTCTCTCTCTCTCTCTCTCTCTCTCTCTCTCTCTCTCTCTCTCTCTCTCTCTTACCTTTTGTTTGCAAATTTACATTTTCTGCTCAAGCCTATGAAAGAATTTTAATCTAAACTTCCTTTTCTGCCTCGGTAGAAAGGAAATTGGCCCGACACACACTCTAAGCAGGCTGAAACCTGCCGCACACTCCGGGGTTCCTCGGGGTTTTCTTCTAGAACCCTGGGGTTCTAAACTTAGCCGAAAGAACCCAAAAGAAAATGCTTTAGAGAAAATTAGAAGCATTGATATTAAGAAAGTTCTATACTTCTATTAAAAAAAAAGGTGACATCAGTGCCATTGCATTTAAAAACTGTCTCTATACTGTATGTAGATAAAATAGATTTATCTATCTATCTATCTATCTATCTATCTATCTATCTATCTATCTATCTATCTATCTATCTATCTATCTATCTATCTATTTATTTATTTATTATTTATTTGTCACATCTACATTACAGCACAGTGAAATTCTTTCTTCACATATCTCAGCTTTGGAGGTTGAGGTCAGAGCACAGGGTCAGACATGATACAGCACCACTGGAGCAGAGAGGGTTAAGGGCCTTGCTCAAGGGCCCAACAGTGGCAGCTTGGTAGTGCTGAGGATTGAACACTGATCAACAACCCAGAGCCGTAACCACTTGAGCCACCGCTGGGAGACGTTGTGGAATTGATGTATTTTGGAACAACATTTTAGAAAAGATCAAATTGTTGATTAAATTTGTGAAAGAACACGTCAAGCTTTATTGATACTGTAGTCCTTTTTATTGAAATACATCATTTTTTTTCTATAGTCCATTTTTTTATTTTTGTTGAAATAAATTTCCATATTATTCAGATAAATTTATACTGTGTATAATAATAATAATAATAATAATAATAATAATAATAATAATAATAATAATAATAATAATGATAATAATAATAATAATAATAATAATGATGATAATAATAACAATACCAATAATAATAATAATAATAATAATAATAATAATGCTAATAATAATAATAATAATAATAATAATAATAATAATAATACAACAAATAATAATAATAAGAAGAACCTTAAATGATTAATATCCTATAATAAAATAATAACACCAACAATGCTAAAATTATAAATAAAATATACCCAGTGCCCCATAAACGATAAATTATAGTGAAGAACCTATAAATGATTTGTAAAAAAAAAAAAAAGCAAAAAGCCTATATTTGATATATGAACCATTTTAGGTTTTATTAAAAGTGTATGAATGAGAGAACTGTGGCATAGACTGAGGTCTCAAGGAGAATCCTACACCTTATCGTAAGATAACCGGATGTTCTTTACAGTCCAGGATCTCGCAGGAGCCCGACCTCAGGAGCCCCGACCTCAGGAGCCCCGACCTCACGCACAATAATTCTGTTTCTGTTACGAGACACAGAATGTTTTCAGCATTATAATATGACCAGCATCAGCTGAAGTACAGGTCAGAGCACGGGTGATGGACCGGCCTCAGTCCTGTATCGTCTTATCTATCCAGTTCTGTCTCGTCTTTACACGGACCCTGACTGTTTTTTTCTAAACTTTCCTCTGTTAAATACTTTTTCTTGCTCCTTTTCTTGCAGCGTTAGCTCCTGCTTACTGTATTTGGACGATGATAACGAAATGCGCTCTGCCTAAAATGTCTGCCTAATTCCTTGACTGTCTGCTTGTAAAGATTACTTAGGGTAAGGAGCGAGTTTATTAAGTGCAGCGGAACATGAAATCTTCTGCTTAAAGTCGTCCAGGACCTCGTTATCTAAATGTTGTTCTTTCCGACATCCGCGCGCATTCGACTTATTTACTGAAGACTTTTATACACTGAATATCGACATTCTGACACAAGATATTTCACCCAATCGCAGCTCGGTACAATTCAATTGAACGTTCGAGAAGTGTTTGTGCCTGAACGTTGATTTTTAACATATTCTCGCTGCGTCCTGCAAATAACCTACAGATGATTTTTTTTTCTCTGTCAGACGTCTCATGGTTTGAATGCCGATTATTCTCGAGGATTGGAGAATTTTTTTTTGCATGAGAAACAGAAAACACTGAACTGATGGGGAATGAATTAATCATGAGTACATAAAGATTTCACCGAACAGACAGATCATCGGAGCGGAGCGACGATTTTAGTTTAGTTTTTAGTTTAAAAGCTGCAAATGACTTTCAGCTTAGAGAATGATGTGTACGATGCCTGTCATTAGTCGTAGCTCGTTTCCTATTGTTAATTATCGCTCTTTAAAGCGTGAACTAATCATAAGCCTCGACTCCGGGTCGTATTAATCCGTGCATGAATGACGGAGTACGAGTTAGTGCATGTTTGTTAGATAACGTATTAATTAACACGCAGGACTGAAGTTCATCAAAGCCGCTCTCTCTATAAGAAAGAATAGGATTTAAACACCTTGATATCATTAGTGGGGGGCACGATGGCTTAGTGGTTAGCACGTTCGACTCACACCTCCAGGGTCGGGGGTTCGATTCCTGTCTCCGCCTCGTGTGT
>NC_062523.1:30474889-30502389 GCF_022655615.1 Tachysurus fulvidraco
GCACAGTATCCAACTCATCCTCAGGTAAAGGTCATCCCGTCTTCATGCCAGCCCCCAAAATCGGCTAATTAAAGCGAACTCTTATCTTTCCCTTCCTTCACAAGAAACAGTTGTGTGTGAGAATATGAGCACGGAATACGTGAGTATAAAAAAGATGTACTACTCTTGAGCCAGTCTGACTCGATCGCTTGATTAACTCCGTGTTCTTTAACAAACCGCTGAATTTACATAATTGAATCGAAGAGGATCAAACAGAAATCAACACAAAGTGGCAGAGCTGGCTCAGCATTCGCCGGTGTGCAAATTTGAACAGATTAAAACCGATCGTCTCAGACTTCTAGAATTACCGAGTGAAAAAACAATGTATGGATTTAATTGCGTTTTATTGCCAGTGTGAAATATATATAATTTCTTTTTTTTTTGAATCGTAACTCCCTAAACTTTGGGTGGGTTTTTTTTTAGAACCGGATGAGTTTGGGGTCAAATCTTAATACATACCTACTGTTTAAATGAACACATGGCGTATTTGGATCGCTAATTGAGGTTTATTTGTACGTCTGAACTCAACTGTAATGAATAATGACTTAAGCAATCATATATATATATATAGCAGGTGGCTTCACAATAGGGGTTTTCTGTTAAATGTTTGCCTAAAGATGATAATTATCCTTCATCATCTGGCTGTATCCTACAGATACAGGAAGGAAATAGAGGGAGAGGGAGAGGGGGGGCGATTTAGGAAGAGCCGTGTAATTTAAAGTGACACTGAGATTTATAACTAAAAATTGTTCCTTGCGGATTCAGAATAGAGATGATTGCTGGGGATGTGTGTGTTTATACAGAACTGTAGTGCTCATGCCAGAAGTCAAGTCTAATGTGGAACAGACAAGAGACAGTCATGATAAAGCAAATAATCCAATTCGCTAATCTTCGCTAATCTTAGATCTCACGTCTTAGATTAGAAGATGATAAATCCACAACAGCCGACGTAAAGGCTTCTCCGAGACCGGAGCCGAAGCCTCGTTTACTTCCTAGGAGTAAAGATCACACGATACGATATCCGGGACGACTCGTTTCCTTCCGTACAGGCCGTGACTCCGTAAGCGGATCAGTCACACGGCGGTAAGTGCTATAGAAGCTTCAGGAGCTTCCACTTGCCCTGCTAGCGCATTGATAGTGTGAACAGATGTTCGCTTTCGCCTTTTGAGATACAGAGCTCGTCTTTTACGTGTCAATCGTTAGCATGGAAATTGGTTCGCGAGAGGAGGAGACGGTCACATGACAGTTTTTTGTTTTTCCATTTTTCCATATATAATATTAGCAGCGATGAACAATAGAGCGCCGAAGAGAGGAAGAGAGAACAAGAGGAAGAAGGTGTACGTCTGCGGTAATGAGCGATTCACTCTAGGGATCGACAGAGGAGGAGAGGAAGAGAGCTAAATTATCCCATCATCTTGAAGCGATAATGCTGTTTTACACACACAGCTGTTGAAATTTTTTTTCTCGTTCTCGTGGAACATAACACGTCAGCCTCGGTTTAAATTAGGTGAGATATTACAGCAAGTCACGCACGAATTAAGTCGGCTAGCGATTTGGCTGATGAACCGACCACCGAGATGCTTTTGTAACATTCACAATGTACTTTAATAATCAGAGATACTTTTTATCTCATAAGTATATTCTTGTATCCGGTATGATTTATACTCCGTTCTTGTTCCGTCACTACAGGATGTGTTGAAAGGATCGGTGTGATGTTAGCTCATGCTACCGTATAGCAACACTAATTTTACAACACTGACGTTTTTGAACATTTACTAAGATTAATATTTTAACTATTTTTTTTTATGTTCCGTTTAAATTGATGACTCTTTTTTACCAGAGAATTTGCACTTGTTTTTGTCGTGTCCATGTTGGTCATCGAATATCTTACTCCACAAATATGGTTAATATGAAGCTCGTATGAAATTAGACATTCTGTTTTTATTCAGCCTAGTAGGTGCAATGTGTGTGTGTGTGTGTGTGTGTGTGTGTGTGTGTGTGTGTGTGTGTGTATGTGTGTGTGTGTGTGTATGATGACACAAATGTTTACTGTATACGGTGATATCGAACCCATTTGTGCTCTCTGAGATGCTCCAAGTGCTTGTTTACAAGTGTGTAAAATCTGAAGGTGTTTCTTTTCAACCACTAAAATTGTGTGTAAGAGAAACACACGTCTCACAATAAGAGCCCACAGTCCTGGGTGAATGTCTGAGTTCAGTGTACTGGTGGGGAAAAAAATAGGCTTAAGGTTTTTGGTGTAGGTTGGTGGTGTAGAACGACAACCACACATCCATAATGTTTAGTAGTTTGATCGTGTATGACTGCTTTTAACGTTAGATAGATAGATAGATAGATAGATAGATAGATAGATAGATAGATAGATAGATAGATAGATAGATAGATAGATAGATATCCATACATCCAGTGGAAAGTAACACAGTGGAAAGTAACACAGTGAAACTTAACATAGTGAAACATAACACAGTGGAAAGTAACACAGTGGAAAGTAACAGTGAAACATAACACAGTGGAAAGTAACACAGTGAAACGTAACATAGTGAAACATAACACAGTGGAAAGTAACACAGTGGAAAGTAACACAGTGAAACATAACACAGTGAAAAGTAACACAGTGAAACGTAACATAGTGAAACATAACACGGTGAAACGTAACACGGTGAAACGTAACACGGTGAAAAGTAACATAGTGAAACGTAACATAGTGAAACGTAACACGGTGGAAAGTAACATAGTGAAACGTAACATAGTGAAACGTAACACGGTGGAAAGTAACACGGTGGAAAGTAACACGGTGGAAAGTAACACGGTGAAACGTAACACGGTGAAACGTAACACAGTGAAACGTAACACGGTGAAACGTAACACGGTGGAAAGTAACACAGTGAAACGTAACACGGTGGAAAGTAACACAGTGGAAAGTAACACAGTGAAACGTAACACGGTGGAAAGTAACACAGTGAAACATAACACAGTGGAAAGTAACACAGTAAAACGTAACACAGTGAAACGTAACACAGTGAAACGTAACACGGTGAAACGTAACACGGTGAAACGTAACACGGTGGAAAGTAACACAGTGAAACGTAACACGGTGGAAAGTAACACAGTGGAAAGTAACACAGTGAAACGTAACACGGTGGAAAGTAACACAGTGAAACATAACACAGTGGAAAGTAACACAGTAAAACGTAACACAGTGAAACGTAACACAGTGAAACGTAACACGGTGAAACGTAACACGGTGAAACGTAACACGGTGGAAAGTAACACAGTAAAACATAACACAGTGAAACGTAACACAGTGAAACGTAACACAGTGAAACATACAGTGGGAAGTAACACAGTGGAAAGTAACACAGTGAAACGTAACACAGTGGAAAGTAACACAGTGAAACATAACACAGTGAAACATAACACACTGGAAAGTAACAGAGTGAAACGTAACACGGTGAAACGTAACACGGTGAAACGTAACACGGTGGAAAGTAACACGGTGAAACGTAACACGGTGAAACGTAACACGGTGAATTGTAACAGAGTGAAATGTAACACGGTGAAACGTAACACGGTGAATTGTAACAGAGTGAAACGTAACGCGGTGAAACGTAACGCGGTGAAACGTAACGCGGTGGAAATTAACACGGTGGAAAGTAACACGGTGAAACATAACACAGTGAAACATAACACACTGGAAAGTAACAGAGTGAAACGTAACACGGTGAAACGTAACACGGTGGAAAGTAACACGGTGAAACGTAACACGGTGGAAAGTAACACGGTGAAACGTAACACGGTGAAACGTAACACGGTGAAACGTAACACGGTGTAACGTAACACGGTGAATTGTAACAGAGTGAAATGTAACACGGTGAAACGTAACACGGTGAATTGTAACAGAGTGAAACGTAACGTGGTGAAACGTAACACGGTGGAAAGTAACACGGTGAAACGTAACACGGTGGAAAGTAACACGGTGAAACGTAACACGGTGGAAAGTAACACAGTGAAACATAACACAGTGGAAAATAACACAGTGGAAAGTAACACAGTGAAACATAACACAGTGGAAAATAACACAGTGGAAAGTAACACAGTGAAACATAACACAGTGGAAAGTAACACAGTGAAACGTAACACAGTGAAACGTACAGTGGAAAGTAACACAGTGAAACATAACACAGTGAAACGTAACATAGTGAAACATAACACAGTGAAACGTAACACGGTGAAACGTAAAACATGTAAAACATAACACAGTAAAACGTAACACAGTAAAATGTAACACAGTGAACCGTAACACAGTGAAACATAACACAGTAAAATATAACACAGTGAACCATAACACAGTGAACCAGAACACAGTGAAACATAACACAGTGGAAAGTAACACAGTGAAACATAACACAGTGGAAAGTAACACAGTAAAACGTAACACAGTGAACCGTAACACAGTGAAACATAACACAATGAAACATAACACAGTAAAACATAACACAGTGAAATGTAACACAGTGAAACGTAACACAGTGGAAAGTAACACAGTGAAACATAACACAGTGAAACATAACATAGTGAAACATAACACAGTGGAAAGTAACAGAGTGAAACGTAACACGGTGAAACGTAACACGGTGAAACTTAACATGGTGGAAAGTAACACAGTGAAACGTAACACAGTGGAAAGTAACAAAGTGAAACATAACACAGTGAAACATAACACAGTAAAACATAACACAGTGAAACGTAACACAGTGAAACGTAACACAGTGGAAAGTAACACAGTGAAACATAACACAGTGAAACATAACATAGTGAAACATAACACAGTGGAAAGTAACAGAGTGAAACGTAACACGGTGAAACGTAACACGGTGAAACGTAACATGGTGGAAAGTAACACAGTGAAACGTAACACAGTGGAAAGTAACACAGTGAAACATAACACAGTGAAACATAACACAGTGGAAAGTAACACAGTGAAACATAACACAGTGGAAAGTAACACAGTAAAACATAACACAGTGGAAAGTAACGCGGTAAAACGTAACACAGTGAACCGTAACACAGTGAAACATAACACAATGAAACATAAGACAGTAAAACATAACACAGTGAACCAGAACACAGTGAAACATAACACAGTGGAAAGTAACACAGTGAAACATAACACAGTGGAAAGTAACACAGTGGAACATAACACAGTGGAAAGTAACACGGTAAAACGTAACACAGTGAACCGTAACACAGTGAAACATAACACAATGAAACATAACACAGTAAAACATAACACAGTGAAACGTAACACAGTGAAACGTAACACAGTGGAAAGTAACACAGTGAAACATAACACAGTGAAACATAACATAGTGAAACATAACACAGTGGAAAGTAACAGAGTGAAACGTAACACGGTGAAACGTAACACGGTGAAACGTAACATGGTGGAAAGTAACACAGTGAAACGTAACACAGTGGAAAGTAACACAGTGAAACATAACACAGTGAAACATAACACAGTGGAAAGTAACACAGTGAAACATAACACAGTGGAAAGTAACACAGTGAAACATAACACAGTGAAACATAACATAGTGAAACATAACACAGTGGAAAGTAACAGAGTGAAACGTAACACGGTGAAACGTAACACGGTGAAACGTAACATGGTGGAAAGTAACACAGTGAAACGTAACACAGTGGAAAGTAACACAGTGAAACATAACACAGTGAAACATAACACAGTGGAAAGTAACACAGTGAAACATAACACAGTGGAAAGTAACACAGTAAAACATAACACAGTGGAAAGTAACACAGTAAAACGTAACACAGTGGAAAGTAACACAGTGAAACATAACACAGTGAAACATAACATAGTGAAACATAACACAGTGGAAAGTAACAGAGTGAAACGTAACACGGTGAAACGTAACACGGTGAAACGTAACACGGTGAAACGTAACATGGTGGAAAGTAACACAGTGAAACGTAACACAGTGGAAAGTAACACAGTAAAACATAACACAGTGAAACATAACACAGTGAAACATAACACAGTGGAAAGTAACACAGTGAAACATAACACAGTGGAAAGTAACACAGTAAAACATAACACAGTAAAACATAACACAGTAAAACGTAACACAGTGAACCGTAACACAGTGAAACATAACACAGTGGAAAGTAACACAGTGGAAAGTAACACAGTGAAACATAACACAGTGGAAAGTAACACAGTGAAACATAACACAGTGGAAAGTAACACGGTAAAAACGTAACACAGTGAAACGTAACACAGTGAAACGTAACACAGTGAAACATACAGTGGGAAGTAACACAGTGGAAAGTAACACAGTGAAACGTAACACAGTGGAAAGTAAAACAGTGAAACATAACACAGTGAAACATAACACACTGGAAAGTAACAGAGTGAAACGTAACACGGTGAAACGTAACACGGTGAAACGTAACACGGTGGAAAGTAACACGGTGAAACGTAACACGGTGAAACGTAACACACTGGAAAGTAACAGAGTGAAACGTAACACGGTGAAACGTAACACGGTGAAACGTAACACGGTGGAAAGTAACACGGTGAAACGTAACACGGTGAAACGTAACACGGTGAATTGTAACAGAGTGAAATGTAACACGGTGAAACGTAACACGGTGAATTGTAACAGAGTGAAACGTAACGCGGTGAAACGTAACGCGGTGAAACGTAACGCGGTGGAAATTAACACGGTGGAAAGTAACACGGTGAAACATAACACAGTGAAACATAACACACTGGAAAGTAACAGAGTGAAACGTAACACGGTGAAACGTAACACGGTGAAACGTAACACGGTGAAACGTAACACGGTGGAAAGTAACACGGTGAAACGTAACACGGTGAAACGTAACACGGTGAAACGTAACACGGTGTAACGTAACACGGTGAATTGTAACAGAGTGAAATGTAACACGGTGAAACGTAACACGGTGAATTGTAACAGAGTGAAACGTAACGTGGTGAAACGTAACACGGTGGAAAGTAACATGGTGAAACGTAACACGGTGGAAAGTAACACGGTGAAACGTAACACGGTGGAAAGTAACACAGTGAAACATAACACAGTGGAAAATAACACAGTGGAAAGTAACACAGTGAAACATAACACAGTGGAAAATAACACAGTGGAAAGTAACACAGTGAAACATAACACAGTGGAAAGTAACACAGTGAAACGTAACACAGTGAAACGTAACACAGTGAAACGTACAGTGGAAAGTAACACAGTGAAACATAACACAGTGAAACGTAACATAGTGAAACATAACACAGTGAAACGTAACACGGTGAAACGTAAAACATGTAAAACATAACACAGTAAAACGTAACACAGTAAAATGTAACACAGTGAACCGTAACACAGTGAAACATAACACAGTAAAATATAACACAGTGAACCATAACACAGTGAACCAGAACACAGTGAAACATAACACAGTGGAAAGTAACACAGTGAAACATAACACAGTGGAAAGTAACACGGTAAAACGTAACACAGTGAACCGTAACACAGTGAAACATAACACAATGAAACATAACACAGTAAAACATAACACAGTGAAACGTAACACAGTGAAACGTAACACAGTGGAAAGTAACACAGTGAAACATAACACAGTGAAACATAACATAGTGAAACATAACACAGTGGAAAGTAACAGAGTGAAACGTAACACGGTGAAACGTAACACGGTGAAACGTAACATGGTGGAAAGTAACACAGTGAAACGTAACACAGTGGAAAGTAACACAGTGAAACATAACACAGTGAAACATAACACAGTAAAACATAACACAGTGAAACGTAACACAGTGAAACGTAACACAGTGGAAAGTAACACAGTGAAACATAACACAGTGAAACATAACATAGTGAAACATAACACAGTGGAAAGTAACAGAGTGAAACGTAACACGGTGAAACGTAACATGGTGGAAAGTAACACAGTGAAACGTAACACAGTGGAAAGTAACACAGTGAAACATAACACAGTGAAACATAACACAGTGGAAAGTAACACAGTGAAACATAACACAGTGGAAAGTAACACAGTAAAACATAACACAGTGGAAAGTAACGCGGTAAAACGTAACACAGTGAACCGTAACACAGTGAAACATAACACAATGAAACATAACACAGTAAAACATAACACAGTGAACCAGAACACAGTGAAACATAACACAGTGGAAAGTAACACAGTGAAACATAACACAGTGGAAAGTAACACAGTAAAACATAACACAGTGGAAAGTAACACGGTAAAACGTAACACAGTGAACCGTAACACAGTGAAACATAACACAATGAACCATAACACAGTAAAACATAACACAGTGAACCAGAACACAGTGAAACATAACACAGTGGAAAGTAACACAGTGAAACATAACACAGTGGAAAGTAACACAGTGGAACATAACACAGTGGAAAGTAACACGGTAAAACGTAACACAGTGAACCGTAACACATTGAAACATAACACAATGAAACATAACACAGTAAAACATAACACAGTGAAACGTAACACAGTGAAACGTAACACAGTGGAAAGTAACACAGTGAAACATAACACAGTGAAACATAACATAGTGAAACATAACACAGTGGAAAGTAACAGAGTGAAACATAACACGGTGAAACGTAACACGGTGAAACGTAACATGGTGGAAAGTAACACAGTGAAACGTAACACAGTGGAAAGTAACACAGTGAAACATAACACAGTGAAACATAACACAGTGAAACGTAACACAGTGGAAAGTAACACAGTGAAACATAACACAGTGGAAAGTAACACAGTGAAACATAACACAGTGAAACATAACATAGTGAAACATAACACAGTGGAAAGTAACAGAGTGAAACGTAACACGGTGAAACGTAACACGGTGAAACGTAACATGGTGGAAAGTAACACAGTGAAACGTAACACAGTGGAAAGTAACACAGTGAAACATAACACAGTGAAACATAACACAGTGGAAAGTAACACAGTGAAACATAACACAGTGGAAAGTAACACAGTAAAACATAACACAGTGGAAAGTAACACGGTAAAACGTAACACAGTGGAAAGTAACACAGTGAAACATAACACAGTGAAACATAACATAGTGAAACATAACACAGTGGAAAGTAACAGAGTGAAACGTAACACGGTGAAACGTAACACGGTGAAACGTAACACGGTGAAACGTAACATGGTGGAAAGTAACACAGTGAAACGTAACACAGTGGAAAGTAACACAGTAAAACATAACACAGTTAAACATAACACAGTGAAACATAACACAGTGGAAAGTAACACAGTGAAACATAACACAGTGGAAAGTAACACAGTAAAACATAACACAGTAAAACGTAACACAGTGAACCGTAACACAGTGAAACATAACACAGTGGAAAGTAACACAGTGGAAAGTAACACAGTGAAACATAACACAGTGGAAAGTAACACAGTGAAACATAACACAGTGGAAAGTAACACGGTAAAAACGTAACACAGTGAACCGTAACACAGTAAAACATAACACAGTGAACCGTAACACAGTGAACCATAACACAGTGAAACATAACACAGTGAAACGTAACACAGTGAAACGTAACACAGTGAAACATAACACATTGGAAAGTAACACAGTGGAAAGTAACACAGTGAAACATAACACAGTGGAAAGTAACACAGTGAAACGTAACACAGTGAAACGTAACACGATGAAACGTAACACGATGGAACATAACACGATGGAACATAACACAGTGGAAAGTAACACAGTGAAACGTAACACAGTGAAACATAACACAGAGATCAAAACCAGGTAAAGTCATTAGACAGAGTATACAGCTCAGTCACGTCAAGAACAAGCAGCACCCTGAGTGTATACCTCACAGTGAACTGCCAGTGAAATGTGTCTACTGAAGTGTGTGATTGCACACAGGTAAATTCAATCGTGACTGTTAGTATGGACACAAGTGTGAGATCTGGGGAAAGGAAAATATATTAGAATAAGTAAAGTAATACAAAACTTATGGTTTGAATTACTGTACAGACTGAACTATTGTCTAGACTTTTACTGAAAATTAAACACCACCTTCTGACCAATCAGAGTCGAGCATTTATCCTACGCAGGGTTACAGGGAAGCTGGAGCCTATAGCGGGGGGACTCGAGGTACAAGGTAAGGGATCCCGTCGAAGGGGTGCCGACTCATTACAGGACACGATCACACACTACGTAACAGGCAGCTTTACAAACACGTCTTTGGACTTTGGATAAAAACCAGTGTACATGGAGGAAACCCCCAAAGTACAGGGAGAACTTGCAAATTCATCACCAATAGAGGGAGAAAACAAACATCTGAACCTGGATGTGAGAGGCACAAATTCTAATCACTAAATTACCACAAATTTTTCTTTTTCTTTTTTTTTTATCTCACTTTTCACTCCGATTTTAAACCACGTCTAACACGTCAACGCTACTGTTCTTAGGACTCGGACTGAGATTGCACCACGCTGAGATTGGGGCCGAACTCTTTTGACCCAGGAGCTTCTAGAACCTTGGTTTTAACCTTCAAAATTTTGACCATTCACCTGTCAGTTGCAGATGTTTCTTTTTATCAGATAGTGCTATATCTGTTCGGTAATCCGTCCGTCCTATCGGTACCTTTTAATGTTTTGTTTATTTCTTCCACTTTTTTATTGTATGCGATCGATTACTTAGGTACATATATATTTTTTTACACCACAGAAATACACCACAGTAAATAAAATGGAAATAATTTAATGTTCCTTGGGCGGCTCGGTACCATTTGGTCCACGGACCGGTACCCGTCCGCGGCCCGGGGGGTTGGGGACCACTGCACTAAACCACCAAAGGATCATGCTGTGTGTCTCTTGGTCCTGAGCTAGACTTATGATGGTAGAATCATCTGCATATTTGAACAGCGTGCTTGTCAGGGTGGCGTAAAGGCAACAGGTGCGAGTGCAGACGTTATTATCGCACGATGTAAAAAGAATGGAGTAGAAACAAAAACGGTGAAAGATACAGACTATGAGCAAAGCTATGGAAGGTAAGGCAACAAACAAAAACCCTGCATTAACAGATGCATGACACTGAAACACAAGAAATTTAGATTAAGGGGAAAATGCATGTGTGTCATGTGACATGCAGAGACTGATGGATATTGTAGTCCAGTGCTGACTCGGCACAACCCTTACACCTGTCACCACTATTTGTGTAAGTGAGACAGGACACACCGTAGTGGAGAACCAGGGAGTAGATCTACTGTATCTGTCTATACAAACAGTGAACATGTCTGAATGGGGAAAGTTGTGGCCTAATGGTTAGAGAGTTTGACTCCTAAGGTTGTGAGGTTGTGGGTTCGAGTGAGGCCACAACTGAGGTGCCCTTGAGCAAGTCACCGAACCCCCCAACTGCTCCTCAGGTGCCGCAGCATAAATGGCTGCCCACTGCTCCGGGTGTGTGTTCAGTGTGTGTGGGTTTTTGCACTTGGGTTAAATGCAGAGAACAAGGTATGATTGATGAATGAATTTGTGTGTTGTGAAGTACTTGCATCCTGCCCAGAATCTTTCCCTGCCTCACACACATGATTCCAGGATGCACACTGGTATTCATGGGCAAGAGTAAAAACATTCACAATTTATACCGGCCTGGTTACATCGAGTATTTAAAATTATTAAACACCAAACAGGATAAGAGAAAACACTATCAAACAGTGGTTACATTACGACACCTGATCATCTGATCACTAGGAGAACTTTACCAAGATCTACTTGAGTCGGTATTTCCGATATTTCACACAATCGATCTCTGGTCACAATTTTTAGTCACATGAAACGTAGACAGAAGGTCATAACATCACAAACAACTTCTCCTCGTGTAATTTTCCATCATAGAAGTTACTGAAGATGAGTGTGATGGTTATTAATCATTCATTCAAGTCAATATGTTAATGCTGGAAGTTTCCTATCATGCCAGGAGTAAGTGTGATCACGTTTCCACGGACTTCAGTGTCAGCTTTGTTCACACACACGTGGAGTGTTCAAAAGTCAGTGTGATATCCATGCAAAGTGTATTGAGCTTGCTGTAAAGACCATCCACACTCGTTCGCTCTGACACGAACACGGAGCGCAGTTAGAGACTGTAAATGTCGTCAAGCGTCATACTGTGATCTGTACTAGTTAGACTGTGTGATGTTATTTATGGATGGCACCAGGTGAGGGCCGAGCTGGATAGCATCGACGTGCATCGTCATGCTATCGAAGCGTCGGTATGGGGGAGGATCTTCAAATTCAACACTTGTATAGTTGGAGGACTTGGAGTGTGTGTTTGATTTGGGCTTGGAGCACCCTTACAATTTAGCAGAAAACAATCCACTCAGTAATGTTCTTGCTTAGGCGTATATTTAGAAGTGTGCTTAGCGTGAGAAGGAGTGTCATCCCGCATCGGTGTTTCAGGAATCGCCGATCATCTCGGACGGGATTTTCACTCGCAAACGGTTTCTAGAGTGTATACACAGAACGATGTGAAAACACCACCGGATAAAAAGGGAGCACTCGCTGTGCAGGTGCAAATGCCTCGTTGATGTTCGGGTGTCAGAGGAGAATGGGAAAAGTGGTTCGAGCTGACAGAAAGTCTGTTATATAATCACACTTTACAACCACGGTGAGCAGATAAGCAAGTCGGGACGTACAGCATTACCGACCTCGAGGCAGGTGGGTTTACAGCAGTAATAGACCGCATTAGGGGGTTCCAGTGATATCAACCAAGTGGCTAACTAATAGGTCATCTGGACTTGTTCCAGCATTCATCTCTTCACTTCCAATGTCGTCCGGCTGTCTATCTTTAACGACTTTTCTTTTTCCGCCAACAGAGGAATTGGATCAAGTCGTTCGTGCACGAATCTCTTTAATTTAATATTTGTTTATTTTCTAATTTTGACACTGATGGTTAACACTTCTTGGTATTGTTTTGTTACTGGTCATGTGGTGGTGCAGGATTGTGACTGACTCATAACTCCAGAGTTCTCAGATTCATCCAGAGCTCAGGTTAGCAGCCAACCCTAACCCTAACCCTAACCCTGACCCTAGGTCCATGTTGGTTTCCTTTGGGTTTGCCATCCAGGATGTGCTCCTGCCTTAGTATTCCAGGGTCATGCTACAAATCCAGAGCAATCCTGATCAGGATGATGAAGATACTAAAGGTAGATGAATGTCTTCTAAAGGTAGATAGATGTATGCTGTCCTGCACAAGAGTCATGGTAAAAATAATAATAATAATAATAATAATAATAATAATATATTCGCTTCAATCAAACCAGAGAGTCTTATAGTGTTAACAGTCAACATCCTTATGTTGCTCAGCTTGAGGATAGACATTTTATTAAAGGAATAAATAGAGGATGTAATAAAATTCACACGCAAAATCCTGCGGTGATGAAATATTCAGTCACGTTTTCTCGCATGACCTCCGGCTATGACCGTGTATTTGTAAAGCACTGCTTTTGTAGCTTATTTAGATCGCACTCAATTTCCATTAAGATATATAAGAAGTCGAGTCAACATCCTTTAAGATGAACCAAAAACAAGAAAATGGAAGGAGAAAAGCAGCAGAAGAAGAGCAGTGTGTTCAGGGCAAAGCCCAGGGTAGATGTGTGAGTCTAGCCAATAATGAAGGTCGGTAAGGTCGCAGCCGAAGTCTTGCTCTGAAAGAGAGTATCACCTCCATGTCACTCACTTGAAGATTGTTGCACGACTATAGAGGAGAAAAGGGAGGAAAGGAAAAGCATTCATTCATCTCAAGTAAATAGTTCTGTACTGTTCAGAGCAGATGGAAGGATGAGGTGGGAATAGAACCAGGATAAGCAGCGGAAAGACGTAGGTTAGTTCACATGATGTACCCTTTTTCCACCAAAAAGAACCGGGTGCTGGTTTAGAGCGAGTGCTGGTGCCGGTTCAAAGTACTAAGAACCGGTTTGCCTTTCCGTCGGTTAGAGAGCATCACAGAGCCGAGTGTGACATCACTGTATACGTGTCATGTCACACAGCGACGTTAGCACAGCAGCGGCAAACACAAACACATCAACGATGGCGGATGTTGCTTTACTGTTAATGCTCATGACTTTGCGAGCCTACATCGGCGTCCAAACACGGCGAATCCGACGTGTACGCGCGGCTCCGTGTAATCTGTATAAACGGAGGTTGTGATCGAGAAAGTACATAACGTTATTTTATCATTAATACAGAAAAAGTTAGCCTTAGCATGTAGCTACCTACTATCATGTGTGCTGATAATGTATCATATTGCAGTAAAAAAAAATGTATTAAACATTAGTATACTTAAGGTATATTTTCAAACGCGCTAACAGTAGCCCCGCCCACAGCCCCGCCCACAGCTCCTGACGCAAGTGGTTCTTAAGTCTAGACCAGCGACGTTTTGGTGCTACTTAAGAACCACTTTTTCTGGTTCAGAGCCGGTGCTTTGGCGGTCGAAACAGAAAGAACTGGTTCTAAATTAGGCTCCGAACCTGCACTCGAACTGCCTCGGTGGGAAAGGGGCAATAGGGACTTTTTACTGAGGGAGGAGTTTTGCTGTTATTAATGCTGTCTAGTCATTTTCCCCAAAACAAACTCTGTTTTATTTTGTTGTTGTTGTTTTTTTTGTTGAAATAAATTTGTACTGTTTGCTGTATTTTCTTGTCTAAATTTGCATAGAAGAATGTTACGGACTTCTAAATGATTCAGTAAGAAGTATTGAATCAACTCTATTAAATTCTACAGTATATAACTCATCGACTTTAAGACTGTAGAGAGCTTAAGGAAGCACATGGACACATGAGAAGCTCTGCACAGGCAATAAACCGAGGTCAGGATCGAACTGTCAGATAGTAACACGACCCACTGAGCCTTTGTGCAAAGCCAAAATTGATCTCATGACAAAAACGGCGTGACGTGATCGGGGTATTGTGGCTACACACCACGCGTTGTTGATGTGTGGAGGTGAAAGTAAACTAACACACACACACACACACACACACACACAACTGAAAAAGGTGCTTTTATTGATTTCTTGTGAACTCTGTAAATCTCAGCATCATGTTTGGTCCACACCTAATGACCCCAATTAACATTTTGACCTTCTGTCTATTTTTCCTTCTTGTTTTTGCTCTGCACCATACAAGTCAGTAGTTAAGTAAACCTGGATGATTTGCATCTAACCAGAGGCAGATGAGTGTGTGTGTGTGTGTGTGTGTGAGAGAGAGAGAGATGGCTATGTGCTGATGCATTACGCATGGTCTAACTCTACGGGAGCATGGTGGCTTAGCGGTTAGCACGTTTGCCTCACACCTCCAGGGTTGGGGGTTCGATTCCCGCCTCCGCCTTGTGTGTGTGGAGTTTGCATGTTCTCCCCGTGCCTCGGGGGTTTCCTCCGGGTACTCCGGTTTCCTCCCCCGGTCCAAAGACATGCATGGTAGGTTGATTGGCATCTCTGGAAAATTGTCCATAGTGTGTGTGTGTATGAGAGTGTGTGTGTGCCCTGTAATGGGTTGGCACTCCGTCCAGGGTGTATCCTGCCTCGATGCCCGATGATGCCTGAGATAGGCACAGGCTCCCCGTGACCCGAGAAATGAATGAATGAATGAATTGCTGACTCTCGACCTTCAAAGCGAGCTGCATCTCTGTGAATGAGAATTACATGGTACCAATCGAATCTTTTTCTGATCCATTACTCTGACGCTTGGAACATCTGAAGGTTCTGTGCGATATTCCAGTCGTACGAGCATATAGAGACAGATAGTCTGTGAACTCAAAGGAATTCTGCTCTCAAAGAACCATCTCCGGTGTTTAAATACATCAGCACGATACTTACTATATAATCACAGATGAGACGGACGGAGGTCGGAAAGGGTCGTAGATGGGAGGTTCGCTGGAATATTTTGTGTTTTTTCTGGCGTTCTAAATGTCTTTTTCACTTCCAGAATGATGCCATGTGGATCTGGCTGAGCTGTTTTATTTGACATTTATTGTTCAGGATGATCACCACTTAGCCATGATGTCGCGTCTTTGAATCGGAGCTCGCAACCTCTTTCGGTCCAAATGCAACAAATAGTTACTCAAGATGTCAAAGTAGAAACCTAAAGCAAACCGAAATGATACCGCTAAGAGCAACCGTCACATATTTTACGCATTAGTCAAGACGCCGAAGCCAAATTCTTCTGATATTTCCTCTTTATTAGTGAGAGAAGGGCCTCTGGCTAACAGGATGTGACATCAATTTTAAACATATGTTAAACTCCGCTGGTCTCTTTAGATGCACGGTCGGCCTGCTAACTCTTACCGAGTGGCGGATTTTGGTCGCTAAAAGCTCCGAGGCTCTAAAGCTCATGTCACCGAGATTGTTCTGTAGTCAAGTTAGTGAGCAAAATAAAAAAAAAAACCTTTTAGCTGCCTTGTTTTCAGAACCTGCTTTTGTAGCCACTAAACGCTTCCAATGCTTCATTCCAGTCCTGGGATTTCTTCCTTTCTTCCTCACACTTTGACGCTTTGACCGACCTTTGATTCTTCTTCATTTTTCCTCATCCTCTGACACTCCAGCCTCGTCTGCCGTTCGTCCCTGTCCTTTCAGCTGAATAGACATAATGAGGGCTACTGAACAGCACTCAGGTTACAGGAATATGGCACAAAAAGCCTGTCAGGTGTTGCACAAATCAATGCTTGACAACACTATCTTTCTTTGTACCTTACTTAAGGCGAGAGCAGAACGTTAACTGTGGCTTGAGCCAAGCCAGGGTGAAGCATTAGGACCACTCAGAGAGTTCCGACGGATTTTAAAGAACATCCAACATTACATTTAGTCCAATGTCAAGTCAGCAAGAACAAATAAATCAGTTCAGCACACACACACACACACGCACACAAAAAATCGTTTCTCTGAAAGCTACACACACTGTACACTTACCACAAACACACAACAATCACTCATTCATTCATTTCCTACCGCTTATCTGAACTTCTCGGGTCACGGGGAGCCTGTGCCTATCTCAGGCGTCATTGGGCATCGAGGCAGGATACACCCTGGACGGAGTGCCAACCCATCGCAGGGCACACACACACACTCTCATTCACTCACACACACTCATTCACACACACACACACACTACGGACAATTTTCCAGAGATGCCAATCAACCTACCATGCATGTCTTTGGACCGGGGGAGGAAACCGGAGTACCCGGAGGAAACCCCTGAGGCCCTGAATGAGAGTGTGTGTGTGCCCTGTGATGGGTTGGCACTCCATCCATGGTGTATCCTGCCTCGATGCCCGAAGCATCCTGAGACTCGAGGTAGTTCGGATAAGCGGTAGAAAATGAATGAATGAATTGATTAATTGTTTTTTTTTGTTTTTGTTTGTTTGTTTGTTTGTTTGTTTGTTTTTGTTTTTTTCTAACTCTTCTTTGGTTTATTATTTGGTTTGATAGATTGTTTTTTCATTTAGCTAAATGTCCATTTGGTTGTTGTTTGTTTTTTTGGCTGTTTTAATTGTCCAACCTATATATATATATATAACCAGTATATATATATATATATATATGTATATATAATCCTCACTTTATTATTTTTTTCATGGATGTCGGTCTTCGTTCTGTCCGTTCCTGCTTCTTAACATGTTTAACAGATAATTCTGACCCAGCTTTTGTCTTCTCTTCCAATTCCAGCGTCACAATGGTGTGTTTTACTGTCATTCTCAGTCCTTTGCTCTTCACGATGAGCGACGACAACAACAGACTCCAGATGCTCATGTCAAATCTCCTGTGTTTGATGGAAACACACACACACACACACACACACACACACACACACACACACACACACACACACACACACACACAGTCGGCCAAGAAAGAGAACAATTAATTGACCACTTATTTTTTTATAGACTAAAATAGTAATAGCATTATTTCATGGATTTTTATATGAATTAGTCTGATGTAGAGGTAAACGTCTTACGATTAAGAGCTCACATTCTGGTCCTTCACCACAAGCTCATGTTGGCAGTTTCGACTACAATGATACATAAAGAGCATAAAGACAAAAGAAGGATAAAATGAGTTTGATTTGTCTAAAGAAGCATGTAGTGAAGCGTTTTCCCCCTGCAGACTGCCAGTAATGGAAAGTATTTGAAGCATATTGTTTTATCACACGGTGCAATTAGTAGCTAATTATGGTGGAGTGATTACATGTGAGAAGAACACCATCGTGGGAGATTTTCTTCAGGAGAACTCCGACTTCTTCCAACCTGCCATTTGGAACCTCACCTGATACACAGCTCATGATTCTCAATATGGTCTAGACTCGCTCATACACACATTATACAGATGTAAAGGAAGCATGCGTCGCTGAACATTCGCAGGCTGAACATACAGTACAGTACAGTACACACCCAAACACATCGACTGCTTCTACCGTGCGGGGTTTCGGTCCGGCGGAATTTCTGATTTACACGCTAATTTAACTCACGCTCTCCAAAACGGATGGCGATTTAATACCTTTAACACCCTCTCGCATGTTAAACTCATCAGGGCTCAGGATTTTTTGGAAGCCCAGTAATCCCCATCATGCACATCTGTTACACACCTTTTTCATTTCCTGGAAACTTGAGATCCAGTGTGTCTCAAAAGAACAGAGCAAAGGCTCATGGGAAGTGGGAAGATTCTGGACCACGATTTGCACTTTCGAATAGGAAGCCTAATTCATGACCAGCTAATTTTTTGGTGTGTGTGTGTGTGTGTATAGAACATGACCTTGCAGGTCTGGTCTAAAGCACATTAGCATATTTCCTAAGATAAAAAAACAATGAAGCCGTTTTTTCAAAACTCAATTATAGTTTAAAAATCTCAGAGCATTTTGTTTGGCCAGTTTAGGAAATGATTAAATTACTCCACTCTATAACGTGGATTAAAAATGACATCATTATCCTCAAACAATAAAGGTCTTCGCATGAGAACTTTCCAACGACAGAGACGTCGTAACTTACAAGAGCGATTGTAATTCTCCTTCAACAAAGTTTGACTTAAAAAAAAAACTTTTTTTTTTAATATTTTGAGCATAATTTACACATTTTTGGATAAAGAACTTATTCGAAGAACGTATGTGAAGTTTTATATAAAGTATATGAGAAAATATCGATGTCGGTGTTTATAGTAAATACGTATGTGGAAGTCTGGTTAAACTCTACGAACACACGAGTCGCGGCGGTTCAGTGGTTGAAACTTTGTGGAATCGGCTTAAGCGCTGACGTCATCGCTGATAGAAATCATTGGAGTGAAGAGATGACGACGAGTATCGTGTTAAATACGTCGAGCGACGCGTCGGGCTACGTCCGAGACGTCGATGATGCCGATAATCGGACTGAGATCTAGTTCCTGTTGTCAGATCTCTATTGTTAAACCTTAGGTCCTAAATGTAGTCGTAGAAGTAGAAGAATTCTTTCTTGGCACTTTGGCGGTTTGCTTTCCCGTCTAACGATGTTGCATGGGAGTAGGAACGGTTTCACCGCACTGACCGAGTCCCATGGCGCTCTCCGATCGGCTGAACGATCGTAGCGGGTTTTCTTTTTTTTCTCCTGAAAATCTCAGACAGGCAAGAAGGATTTAAGACAGAAATGGTAAAAGATCTCAGAGATGGAGGCGCACGATGAGGCTACGGCTAAATGGTAGCAAGAGAATTTGGAGCGGAATTAAATGGATTAGATTAAATCACAGATGAAACTGCAGCGTTCTCCACTTTACGGTATAACGGATCGTCGCCTGGGATCCTAGAACCCGAAAAGTGATAAATGCTGAACCTAGTAATGTATGGATGGAATTAAATGTGATATTTATGACACTGATTCTTCTTGTGTGTGTGTGTGTGTGTGTGTGTGTGTGTGTGTGTGTGTGTGTGTATGAATGCCAAACTAGCAGAGAAAGCAGAGTGTATGTGGGCCAGCGGGATGTTCTAACACGGGTCTATTTTTTTACACAGCTACATGGCCATGCTATAAATATTAGGTCTTTTGTCCTTCCTTTATTCCCCACTGAATAATCTCTTTCTTTCTGTCTCTCGCTCCTTCGTTCTGCTGATTAACTGGATCGCCTCTGTACCTATCCGTGGCTCCAACACAAAGGCCAGACCTGCCGTGTACAATAGCCATATTGTGCACTGTGTTGGCTCATGCTGTGCTGATGTGACACAGTCCAGGTGCTTTAGGACTGAAGGCGCACTTCAGATCTAAAGCCGTGATTTGCTGTTTTAGAGACTACATGCTGCTGTTTTGACACAATGGCTGCCTTCTTTCTGAACCCTCTCCTTCTAACTAGGACCTGGTGTAAATCAGTACACACACACACACACACACAGGTCTCATGGATAAGGATATATGTAGTGTGCAGCTGTAGAAGGCTTAGACAGCGACAACACACTCTGTCATGCGTCAGGTCCCACGCACACACTCGCTCTCCTTCTTGTACTCACACACACTGGGGCTTACATGTAATCTCACACGCCATATTATTCATACTAGATGCTCCAGATATCTGGAAACTCTCTCTCTCCCTCTCTCTCTGTGTGTGTGTGTGTGTGTGTGTGTGTGTGTGTGTGTGTGTGTGTGTGTGTGTGTGTGTGTGTGTGTGTGCACTCTGTACAGTGTCTCCCAGACAGGATCAGATACACACAGAAAGTTCTGAGAGTCTCTACAGTAAAGAAGCAGAACCGTCTGTTTGTTTTCACAGCTGAGGTGAAAGGCGTACAGGGTCAGTGATTTCAGCGTATGCTACGGCTCCATTTCTTTTTTTATATTTATATATATATATATTTTTTCCATCATCTCTCTCGTCTCACTCGTGACCGAACGCTTTGTCGAGGCTCGTACCGTGTTTCTCTGACAACCCTCAGAATCTGCAGATGTGAGCACTCTTTGGGTTTAAGCGCATCTGAGTCCTTTGAGGCAGCGAGAGAGAGAGAGGCCCGGGCTGTTTCCGCTCCACACGAGCATGACGGGGCATAACAACTGTCACCCGTCAACAACATCTGCGCCGAACAGCTTGCGTTTGCTGACTGATCGTCTTCGGCCGAACCCGCTAGCCCCGCATCAGAGCCGAGTGTCTGATCCGCTACCGTGACTTGTTCGAGGTTTGTCAGGTTGTTTAGATAGTTCTGCTGCTGCGTCTTTCATCACTCGTGTCATGGGGTGTGCATAAGCACATTTATTTGATCTCATTCTATTTCAGTCCGCTATACACCATTCATTGAAACCTTCTCGCTAGCTTTGCTGCAGCTGAAGAAACTGCACCCGGTTCCTGCTTTTTTTTTTTTTTCGCTTCCTGATGGAGATGTGTCTTTTCTGCTTGGTGTCACTGCCAAATGTTTACTCAAAAGCAAAAAAAAAAAAAGTGTAGACTATCTGGCAGCGCACTAAAATGATGGGATTTTGGAAACAAGCTGATTTTGTCCCGCAGGAGGGACTGAGCTCATAGCTAACGAAGGTCTGGACCACTGAGCCGAAACATCACAGCCTGCAAGTTTCCCCACACACTGTGTGTGTGACAAGTTAATCCCAGCAGAGTGAGTATGGCAAGGTGCTGTGTATATCATGCAGCACAGTCACTCTGTGTGTGTGTGTGTGTGTGTGTGTGTGTGTGTGTGTGTGTGTGTGTGTATATGCTTACCTACTAGATTAGGTAGAGTCATTAGGGCCCCGTCATCCATCCTGCTAACGAGCGTGTATAGGTAAAGTTCAAGATTGTGTGCACGTGTGTGTGTGTGTGTGCACGTGTGTGTGACATCGCGAAGGATTATCGAGGTGGCGTTTCAGTTCAAGTGTACACACCTGAGTGAAAACAGATGGTGATAACGGATGGGAGCTGTCAAGCTCTCCAACGACTGAACGTTAGAAAACAAACTTGTGTGGTAGATGAAGTAAAAATGAAGTGACGTACACAAAGTTTTCAAAGAAACAGGACAGACCTTCATAAGCTGTGCGAGGAAAGTGCTTCTGAAGTTGCAGGAGATGAAAAGCTGTTCATGACGATTGCAGTTCAAAGCCATTTAGAATAGAACAGAACGGGGCATAGAAGCCTTTATTATCACCACATATACATTACAGCACAGCGGAATTCTTTTCTTCACATACCCCGACTGAAGAGGTTGGGGTCAGAGTGTAGGGGCAACTATGATACAGCACCCCTGTAGCAGGGAGGTTTGAGGGCCTTGCTCAAGGGCCCAGCAGTGGCAGCTTGGCCCTTGAGCAGTGGCAGCTTGACAACCCAGAGCCTTAACCAGTTGAGCCACCAGTGCCCCCTAACCATGGTTTCTATGTGGTACTATTTACAGCGATCTCTTCTCATTATCTCCAGGTTGTTCATGAGGGTTCGTCCTGAGCAGCAGTAAATGGGATGTGGTAGGTTGTTAGTTCAAATCCCAGAACCACCAAGCTGAAACTGCTGGGTCCCTGAGCAAAGCCCTTTGATACTCGTAAAATATACCAATCCACCGATAAGGAAAGCTGCAGTTCAATCCCTTTTTAGTCCGAGAGTGTGTTGTCTTTATGGTTCCCATGGTACTCTGCGGTCCGGATGTTTACCAGTTCAGACCCGTTCACCGTTCCGGCACTCGATCATGACCTGCCGCTCTTGATTTGCCGTTTGAGACGAGAGGCTGACTCTGAGAGCACACTGAATGACACTAGAACGCTTTGCTCTTGCATTAAGGGCTTGGAACCTATTCATCAAGGCTGTCAGTTTGCTGTGTCAAAATAAAAGTTAGTTACGGTGAGTTAGCGGGAGTTTCACCCTACGGGTAGCTTTTTGTTAAGGAGGCAAAGATGCTTTTTAAAATCCAGAGAGGGTAAATGGGACTCTACGTGGCTCAGACTGCATGTAAAAATGACTCGTCTCACATACTTACCGTGACGACATCTACATTTATTTTAAAACAACAAATATCGATTGGGGGACACGGTGGCTTAGTGGTTAACACGTACGCCTCACACCTCCAGGGTTGGGGGTTCGATTCCCGCCTCCACCTTGTGTGTGTGGAGTTTGCATGTTTTCCCCGTGCCTCAGGGGTTTCCTCCGGGTACTCCGGTTTCCTCCCCCGGTCCAAAGACATGCATGGTAGGTTGATTGGCATCTCTGGAAAATTGTCCGTAGTGTGTGTGTGTGTGTGTGTGAATGAGTGTGTGAGTGAATGAGAGTGTGTGTGTGCGCCCTGTGATGGGTTGGTACTCCGTCCAGGGTGTATCCTGCCTCGATGCCCGATGACACCTGAGATAGGCACAGGCTTCCCATGACTCGAGGTAGTTCGGATAAGTGGTAGAAAATGAATGAATGAATGAAATATCGATTGGACAAAATCGGTTCCTGACCTGGCACCTTATCAGGAATACCTGCCTGGACAACTGCTTGTTTACCTCAGATTCCTGTTCCTATTTCTGCCTGGATCGAAACCTCTCGAGTGATGATCTGTCGTAGACCTTCCGCCTCATGGTTTGGTGCGCTGTATGTCCTGAGATGCTTTTCTTTTCTCTTTGACCTCTCCCGTCAAAAAGGCGTCTCCACCTACTGTACATAACTCCTGCTCACTGGATGTTTTTTGTTTGTTTGTTCTTATTCACAGCCGTATGTGTAAAGAGACAGCCATGTGCCGGAAACAACCCATGAGATCAGATCGGTAGTGTCTGAGATACTCGAGCAGCCCGTCTGGCACCGACCGTCGTGTAAATGTGTAGATCAGATGTTTTTTCTATTATTTATTGTTTGACGTGAAACTATAGTCTCGTAGCCTGTATTTACATGATTGTATATTACAACATGGCCGACCGGACGGTCGCACGGATAAGCAGGTGCACAGGTCGGTATCTTAAAAGAGGTTTTCTTGACTGTGATTTATTTTCTCCGTCTCTCATAGCACATGGATGATGACGTCTCGTGTTCTCGCATTACCACAGAGTCCCTGCACCGCTGTAGTGTACAGGGATCACACCCGAGCATCCGTTAACCCTCCCTAGCTTGGGTTTTTTATGATCTGCCAGGAGGCCTAATGAATAGTGTGTCCCTGTAGTGTGCTCTTCAGAGAGCAAGAACCCATAGGTACTGTAACGGATGAGTTAAGGATATTTATAGCACGTGTAAGTGCTGGGAAAGAAAGTTGAGGTCTAGAGAGAAGGGATTCGCTCCATTTTGTTTTTGTTCTTCTCTATCTTTTAATCCACACCGATGTCTGTCCTTGAGGTTGTTCTCGAGGCCCTTTTCTTCATTCGAATGCTTCCAGTCTCCAGCAAACACGCTCCCCATTCAACCGGCGCGACTGCCGCAGAGGTTTTCCATCTCATCGCAGATGAAAGCCTTTTCACTTCAAACTCTCTTAGCGAGACGGATGCCACGGCTCAAACATAACACGTTTATTTATATACAATTTCACACAAAGAGGAAGACGAAGCAAACAGAGATGTACTCGTATGTGTAACGCTTTGTAGTCGACGTCACACTGCGTTTACACACCGAGCGTTTTAGAAAGCTAATACGAAAATGATTCGACCGAATGAATGACAGGACGGAGAAAAAAAAATAGGGAGGGCTCTCAGGAAAGTTGAAAGGTTGCCGGATTAGAGAGGTGCTTTACCAGACACACATGATTTGTGTGGTAGAGAACAGGCCTATGTGACTTCATCCAGAAGGTCCCTTGCCATATGCTGACATTTACCCTATCCTGCCAGACATTCCGTGTGGACCTCTTTACGATATTGACACACATGCGGTGGAATGCTAGTGAGCTTTATTTATAACCCGAGCAGAGTTGGAAAGACAGGGTGACATCATTTTCACGAAGAAATGGTTATTTGTCGATCCCGTGCTGGTCGGCTTTTATGCTAGGGCTCGGCAACTAGCAGGCTTGGAAGCGTACCTCGGTACAAAACCAGAGATTACCTTTCGGGGGGGGGGATAGAAGCCTTTATTATCACCACATATACTTTACGGCACAGTGGAATTCTTTTCTTCACATACCCCAACTGAGGAGGTTGGGGTCAGAGTGCAGGGGCAGCTATGATACAGCACTCCTGGAGCAGGGAGGGTTGAGGGCAGCCTGGCTGTGCCGGGCCTTGAACCCCGATCCTCCGATCAACAACGCAGAGCCTTAACCAGTTGAGCCCCACCATTTTAGAAGGTGATGTACACTGGATCTGTGCAACGATTCCTAGTAAAGTTTCATTAGTGTCATCTACACCGATCTGGTCCCCCTTTTGCATCCAAAACAGCTCTGCTCCATCAAGGCATGGACTCCACTACACCCCTGAAGGTCGTGAGGTAGGGGCCACCATGGAGATCTGGGGAATTTGAAGTCTAAATGAACACCTCAAACTATGTCGTGCTCCTCAAATCATTCCAGAACCATTTTTCCTTTGTTGCAAATCACATTATAGTGCAGACAGAAGCCACAGCCGTCAGGGAATAAATACCATTTGCATGAATATGTGTGTACGGTCTGCAAAAATGCATAGGTAGGTGGTAGGGGGTAGTAACATCCACATAGATGGCAGGACCCAATGTTTCCCAACAGAACATTGGCCAAAACATCACGCTTGCCGTCCACATAATGTAGTTGTAACGGTATGAGTGATCGGTGGATCTACCATGAGTGTCAGAGGAACGTTATGGGACACCAGATAAGAAGAGATCAAATAGCGCTACATCGTTCTGACGGTTGTGATGACGTAACATAAGATGAACACAAGCGCACCACAGAATCACATGAGACTAAAACCCTAACCCTAACCCAGGGATGCCAGAAATGTCTCAAGTACCCAGTGCGAACACCAGGAAAAGTATTTCAGCAGCACAAACCTGAATAAATACTATCGCTAAGCTAATTGTAAAAATCTTAAAATGGCCATGCTTCGGTGTGTCCAGTTTTCTAACCGACACGGCTCGCATCCACTCACGAGCATTTGTGTACATCGTTCGGCTGAAAGAAGTTTAATTACAGATTAGAAAGAGGGGAAAAATTTTCCCAGAACCATTTTTCGTCGTATTTTCCGATTAGCGAACCGACGAGGGAGAAGACGACGACGAGAGATCGTGTGTTTATACACATCAAAGCCAAAACAGATGTCTCACCTCCAAGTGGTAACATAGCAACAGCGGTACAACACGATATATAACTGGTCCAGATGTTAAAGGTAACCGTTTGCTGCCATTTTTTTTCCACATCAATTAATTATCGTATCAGATGCATATACATATACATATATATATATACGGTAATAACGAGACCGGGAACGTTTCCCTTGGATCCTCCTGGTCTCCGTCACGGTTTGTACTTCGGATTGAGTTCATTTGCTGGTCTTGAGGAACATACATGTAGGCAGCTGTGAAAACTGAGACCAATAAAGTGCATGTGTTCTGTAGATATTTCATGAAATGTTCAAATGGAAGAGAAGAAGAAGAAAAAAACAACTTATTTTCCTGACAATAAGATCTGAGAAAGCGGTTTACTCAAAATGATGCATTTGCTAGAGTGGGTTATGTGCATATGTGCAGTTGTTGGAGCTGGAAAAAAAGATGTGACTCAGAGAGAGAGAGAGAGAGAGAGAGAGAGAGAGAGAGAGAGAGAGAGAGAGAGAGTGACAGGCTTTGTTGTTTTCCAGTCTGGATCCTGACAGATAAATGACTGTGGTAATGTTTGTCTTGTGGCTCACACACATCTGCTAGCTGAGGTTCTGCAGACTATCTAACCATCTTTCTTTCATTCTTTCTTTCTCTCCTCCTTTTCCCTATGGCACACATGATGGCCCACACACACACACGTGTTTGGTGAGACACATCAGCAGCATCTGCTCGGCACACGTCGCCCAGGCCGGGGCCTTTCGCTTCTTTTTTTTTTTTTTTTCCGTGAGTCTTGGTGGCACATGTGCAGCTCTGACAAGCTTTACTACCCCCCCACCCCCAAACAAACCGCCCGCGGCTCCGTCGGATCGATCCGTCGTCGCTCGACGGCTGACGGATTCGAATAGTATCTCTAAACGTTATGAAAAACCGCAAATATTTTCCTAACATTTTTGGGGTGGGCTCGTTGCCAAAAGCTGTTATAATTAAACTCGAAAGAAAAAAGTTTAAAAGGAAAAAAAAAGTAGTTTTAATTTGTCAGTGACGGTTAAAAGCAACATTTCCACTGAAACCTAATTAGAAAATTTATCAGTGCACAGAAGCACGGCACAAAGTGGCAGACTCGACCTAAGTGCGAAGTTATTTAAAAGTGTTGAAAGGAAGGGAAAAAAAAACTAGCTGTTAGCCAACGTGCTAACGACACAGGTGAACCAGAGAACGCTGT
>NC_062523.1:30507389-30522389 GCF_022655615.1 Tachysurus fulvidraco
CGTCAGTCACCACTCCGCCTTCCCATCTCTCGGCCTATCCGTCACACAGCGTTTTCAGTCACAACGTCTGATTATCGGGCGATCGAACGTTTCTTAAGAATTCGCTTGTATAATCCTTACAAATGTAAAGTTGCACTGTGGCAATGTCAGAGGAAGAAGACGGTTTTAAGGCTTTCCATCCGGTGAGCACTTAACGGTTTGCCGTAGCGGATGAGAAATCACAGCAGCGGCCGTGGCGACTGTAAGGTCATCCCGAACGACTGGAAAAGCTCTTTACCGATAAACTTGAACTGAACGTTCTTTTAAGACCCATGGCCGCTACAGTATAGGGCATTAGTCGCTTCCCTGATCCACCCCCTCATCAGATGGCACATATCATGCCTCATCAGCCTTCTCTCTATTTAAAGCACCATTTTTTTTGGAAAGCAACAAGAGCTCATATTTGGTGTTGTGATTATCTGGTAGTAATTAAAGTGAAGCGTCTGTACTGTAGGGATAAGAGTGTTTTTTTTTTTTTATTGCAAGTCTCTAAGGCTGGGGGTAATGTTCTGTAAAACCACATGGAGGTGAAGCCCAGGGGTGATCGTCCTGCTTCAGAAATCCCCCCTTTCATCTCTTTCCCGCTCGTCGTCTTCTTCCGACACACCGACGGCAGAAACGCCGGTCTGATCAGTGTAGCTTCATCTGATCCCGACAGGCCGGTGACCCCGACACCGAAATACTCCATCAAGCAGATCGATAGAACACGAGGATAATGCCGAGCGTCTTGAGAACGGCCGTGGTCCTGCATTATTAAACGCTTCAGCCCGGGCTTCCTATCTTTTTAAAACGGAATAAAAATAAAGGGAAGAAAAAGGGTGGAAAACGTGTCGGATAGAGAGAGAGAGGGAGAGAGAGAGAGAGAGACGAAGGAGAGGGAGCTTAATTGAAGCTTGATTACAGGCCCTTGGGAGGTTACAGTTTATTAATATGTCACTTCCGATGAAGACGCTCCAGCATTCGGATTTGCCGTCGCCTTGGCAACCGCGTTCGTTTTGTTTTTTTTTCCGTCTTCCCTCGGGTGGATGGAGAGGTTAGCGACACGGAGATCCCTCTGCCGAGGCTGATCTTTTCTTCCGCCCCATCTTCTTTTTTTTTTTATTTTTCCTTCTCATGTGAGGAATCGATGCAGCCCTTCTTTCTCCCTTCCCCTCCTCGCCGTTCCCCAGTCGCCCGAGGAGAAGAAGTGCTTTGTGTTCATCTTTCATTATGGAAATGGATTTGGCACTGCTGAATCTTCTGCAAAATGGATTTGACAAGGAGCAGAGGTGCGGTTAAATATTTAGCATCGACACGACCGCATGAATGCTTATGGGTTCTGATGTCATCAGACCTCCGAAAAACTCATTAAGTTTGCACGGAAGTCGTATTTTCAGCTATAAAAAAAAAAGCGAGAGGTGTTTATTATTCTGATGTAGCTTGGCTTGGTCTTCCGATCCCTTTACTTCCTGTACTGTTTCATCACTTCCTTAATAGTCCTGAGGGTTTTTTGTCTTGGTATAAACATCATAATCTCTTACTATCTCAGTGGTGGCTCAACTGGTTAAGGCTCTGGGTTGCTGATGGGAGGATCGGGGTTCAAGGCCCAGCACAGCCAAGCTGCCACTGCTGGGCCCTTGAGCAAGGCCCTATCATAGCTGCCCCTGCACTCTGACCCCAACCTCCTCAGTTGGGGTGTAATGTATATGTGCTGTAATGTATATGTGGCCATAATAAAGGCTTCTAACCCCCCCCCCCATTAAGTATACATGAATCCTAATCATCTTTTTAAAATAAATAAATAAATAAATAAATAAATAAATAAATAAATAAATAAATAAATAAATAAATAAAATAAAAATCTACATCAGGAAATTCATTCGGGGTCACGGGGAGCCTGTGCCTATCTCAGGCATCATCGGGCATCGAGGCAGGATACACCCTGGACGGAGTGCCAACCCATCACAGGGCACACACACACACACTCTCATTCACACACACACTCACACACTACGGCCAATTTTCCAGAGATGCCAATCAACCTACCATGCATGTCTTTGGACCGGGGGAGGAAACCGGAGTACCCGGAGGAAACCCCCGAGGCACGGAGAGAACATGCAAACTCCACAGACACGAGGCGGAGGCGGGAATCAAACCCCCAACCCTGGAGGTGTGAGGCAAACGTGCTAACCACTAAGCCACCGTTCCCCCCTACATCAGGAAATGATAGACGTCAAGAAGGCAACCATGTGAACCTTAGAGTCTTTACAAAGATGGAGGTCCAAATAAGATCCCGAAACCCAAACGCGCATCATGTCAAACAACCCGAGACGCCGACTTTAACTTCCAACTTTGGAATTCTAGAACAGCGTAATAAACACGGCCGACTTTTTTCCACCCGGGTCCCTCGGATCTCTCCGTCGTATGTATCCGTGCGAACGCATCCCTGGAAAACATTTCCATCGGAACGGACGCCGAGACGTGGTTCGGATGTGTCGAGGTTTCTGCTGGAGACTCTACCGTCGGTGTGAAGAGGGGATTACTTCATCCAAAGCACAGCTTTATATCTTTCTTCTTGAGTGTACTTCTTCAGCCACCTCCCTTTTATTCTCCTTCATTGGGGTCAGTGTCAGTTCCAGGCCAGCATAATAGATCCCTGAAGAACACCTTTTCAGGCTCGAGCAGTCAATCCACACACCGTTAACCTCTTTAAAATTGCCCTCGCAGCAGAACAGAGAACTGGTGAGATGTTTTATTACTTTCATTTTCTTTTTCTTTTGATGCGTGTGCCGTGGCGTAAACACCAACCTTTGCGTTACCTCCAAAAAAAAAAGTTGTTTGAATGAGCATATGCTTCGCCGAGATGCTCCTTTGGAAAGTCTTCGCCACCTGTTGTCATGTTTCAGTATAACTTGAACTTATTTACACACATGCTGCTCTAGAACACGTGTGTGTGTGTGTGTGTGTGTGTGTGTGTGTGTGTGTGTGTGTGTGTGTGTGTGTGTGTGTGTGTGTGTGTGTGTGAGTGCGTGTGTATGTGTGTCTGTGTATGTGTATGTCTGTGTATGTGTATGTGTGTCTGTGTATGTGTTTGTGTGTCTGTGTATGTGAATGTGTGTGTGTGTCTGTGTATGTGTGTGTCTGTGTATGTGAATGTGTGCATGTGTGTGTGTATGTATGTGTATGTGTATGTGAATGTGTGTGTGTGTGTGTGTGTGTGTGTATGTGTGTGTGTATGTGAATGTGTGTGTGTGTGTGTCTGTCTGTGTGTGTTTGTGTGTGTATTTGTGTGTGTGTTTTTGTGTGTGTGTGTGTATGTGTGTGTGTGTGTGGGTGCGTGCGTGTGTGTGTATATGTGTGTGTGTGTGTGTGTGTGGGTGCGTGTGTGTTTTTGTGTTTGTGTTTGTGTGTGTGTGTTTGTGTTTGTGTGTGTGTGGGTGCGTGTGTTTGGGTGCGTGTGTGTGTGGGTGCGTGTGTGCGTATGTGTGTGTGGGTGCGTGTGTGTTTTTGTGTGTGTGTGTGTTTGTGTGTGTGTGGGTGCGTGTGTGTTTTTGTGTGTGTGTGTGTTTGTGTGTGTGTGGGTGCGTGTGTGTGTGTGTATGTGTGTGTGTGTGTGTGTGTGTGTGTGTGTGTGTGTGTGTGAGAAAACGTATTCTTGGAATAATTGTCTTGTAATGTGAGAATTTCTAGCCTGTTAAAACATCTGCATTGACTCAACGCAGCCAACGTGTTTATTCTGGATCGTTGGAACATACTCAGTGCCAGATGTTTCACTTTGCGTCTTCCTCACATCACGTCTACTAGAAGGTGCCGGTACTGTAGATGTACCTCCAGCGTTCGAATCATGTGGGTTTTTCTCCTCGTGACCTTCCACAGGATGGAGGTACGAGACGTAACACAGCGGTCGCATGAAACACAGGGCTGAAGAAAATATCAAACATGTCCAGCTGTAATATGTGTTAGAGCTTCCGATACAATAATAATAATAATAATAATAATAATAATAATAATAATAATAATAATAATAATAATAATGATGACCGAACAACAAATATAAACGTATTTCCAACATCCAGGATAAAAACTCAAACTATCACTTCCTGTGTTTCCGAGTCTTATTGTCAAGCATCTATTGTTGTTGTTGTTATTGTTGTTGTTTGTCCTTTGTGTCACAGCCTTCGTTGTTCACCGTCTTTTGTTGCCTTGTATCAATAGTTTTTTGTTAGTTTTTTCCACCATATTGTTTAGTTTGTCTGTTTTGTGTCTCTATCCACTCACAGATCAGTAACGAACTATTAATTAACGGGTAAGGGGTGCACATACTAATGCAAACAGGATTATTATTTTTTTTTTACCCCATCGAGAACATTTCTATTTATTTCAGCGTCCTTGGTTTTAGAATTATTACCGCTTTATGATTTTATAATGAATAAATTAGAAATCCCTGTGTGTATGAACCTAAACACACAGGAGACCAGACAGGACAACAGAACAACACTGGATGGAAAAAAACAGTGCTGTAGACCAGGGGCAGTTCTAGGCCTTAATTAGGGTGGCTCCAGCCGCCTGTCTGTGACCTCAGCCACCTTAAAACTAAAAGTATCATTTTTACTTTCATAAATAAACAATAAATGCGGGACATGCCGTCGATGGGAAAGAAAATTTTTTAGTAGTTTGATCCGAGAGCGATTTTGAATTTTTTATTTTTTTTTACTTTGCTTTTTGTAGTCTTTCAAAAGTGCGTCATCAGCTGTCTGCTTCATCTGAACGGAGAAGCACAGGGTCGGTCAGAGCCGGAGGCGTTTATCTATAACGTTAATCGGGCGGAAAGACGCAAAGATGGCAACCAGAAGCAGTGAAATGTCACTATTCTTATTACCAGAGTTGTAGCACAAACAAGATATTAACGCAAACGCTCCGTTCAATATTGAATAAAAATAGCATTTATTGATTATCTTTGTCTTGCGAATATTAGTTTATTAATGACGTCATTCATCGGACACACCGTTTGTAGAGAACGCACACACACATGAACTGATCTGATTCGAGACTGACATCATTACATCATGCATCAAATTTTGGTGTCCACTTTCGCCATTTTAAATAACACCATAACTTTTGGCTTAGTATGTAGTCATATAATATATAATATAAAACTCTTCTTGTTTTAAATTCTCACTGAGGGCTAAAACCCATGAAGATGAAACCCTAGAACCGCCCCTGCTGTAGACCGTCACCTGTAACGTGTGCCTCCAAACTCACATGTAACAAAAAAGATGAAAAAGATGTAAAATGTGTAGAGTAAATTATTTCGGGCCCCCCTAGTGGCCACCGTGTGGTACAACATCTCAGATCATCTCAGAAGGGCCACCAAAACTTTCATTAATATATACACTCATCCATAAAATAGCCATAATACAGTATAATATATTGTGTTTGTAGTAAACTCGTTAATATATTTCACACCCTGTGAGAATTTGGGGCTGTTTTGGGTTGAAGAGAAAAGGTCGACACGCAGGAGACGCAAGCAGACAACTTTTTTTTGTTTGTTTTCATTTGATCTCACCGCAGTTTAGAAGTAATCAGAGCAGTATAAAGGAAATCTTTTCCCTCCGAGTCCGCGTCCAGACGAAACCCTCGGCAATGTTTCTTCCATACACAGATTACAGACGCGTTAATTTCATTTCCTAAGTACGCGCTGTGACAATTCTGGCGTCCTAGCGGACGATCTCTTCGTCGTTCGCTACTTCTTCAGGTATTTTAGTCGGACCCTTTTGTTCAGTTATGTAAAGAAATTTTTTAAAAAACAACAAAACAAAAAAACCAACACCAGCTACGTGGAATTTAAATTTTCCGCTATGTGCTCGTCACTAAGATTGCTTTGTTGTGCTACAATGACTTCTAATGGCATTTTCTTCCTGAACGGCGTGTCCCAGAAGTGTTTTGTCAGTCAGTGGCGTGTAATCCTTCAGTCAGCGAGAAGCTATTTCACTTTCCTTAAATAGAAATCACAGTGGCTTCTATATATAGCAACTGAGACAATTAGTGTTTGTGGGATGTTAAGGAAGGAGGAGGCGAGTGAGACGGGGTTGGACATGGGTTTGCTGGACATGGGTTTGCTGGACAAGGTGTGTGTGTGTGTAAATAATCTTTATTTTATCACATCTACATTACAGCTCTGTGAAATCATTTCTTCACATATGGAGGTTGGGGTCAGAGAACAGGGTCAGACGTGATACAGCACCGCTGGAGCAGAGAGAGTTAAGGGCCTTGATCAAGGGCCCAACAGTGGCAGCTTGGTAGAGATGGAGCTTAAACCCAGATCCTCCAATCAGCAACCCAGAACCATATAAAAATAAGCAGTGCACTCTGACCCCAATCTCCTCAGTTGGGGTATGTGAAGAAAAGTATTCCCCTGTGCTGTAATGTATATGTGGTGATAATAAAGGCTTTCATGCCCTGTTTCTATTCTATTCTATTCTATTCTATTCTATTCTATTCTATTCTATTCTATTGAACCCCGATCCTCAACCCAGAGCCTTCACTACCACTGCACTGTGTAGGTATTTGTCTGAGGACAAAATAAAAAACAGGGCTTTCACAATATGTGCATTTGTACAATTTGGCACAAAAGCCTCCAGTAAAATTCAGTAAAAGAAATAATATATTGAAAAGATCTTGCATCTTGAATATTTGTGTGCGTGTGTGTGTTTGTGTGTGTGTATGTGTTTGTGTGTCCGTTTGCATGCATGTGTGTGTGTTTGTATGTGTATGTGTGTTTGCGCTTGTGTGTGTGTATGTGTGTGTGCGTTTGTGTATGTGTGTGTGTTTGTGTATGTGCGTGTGTGTTTTTGTGTGTGCCTGTGTGTTTGTATGTGTATGTGCGTGTGTGTGTTTTTGTGTGTGTTTGTGTGCGCGTGTGTGTGTGTGTTTTTGTGTGGGTGTATATGTGTGTATGTGTGTGTATGTGTGTTTGCGTTTGTGTGTGTGTATGTGTGTGTACGTTTGTGTATGTGTGTGTGTTTGTGTATGTGCGTGTGTGTTTTTGTGTGTGCGTGTGTGTGTTTGTATGTGTATGTGTGTGTATATGTGTTTGTGTATGTGCGTGTGTGTTTTTGTGTGTTGTGTGTGTGTGTTTGTGTGCGCGCGTGTGTGTGTGTGTTTGTGTTTTTGTGTGGGTGTATATGTGTGTGTATATGTGTGTGTGTGTGTGTGTATGTGTGTGTATGTGTGTGTATGTGTGTGTGTGTGTGTGTGTGTGTGTGTGTGTGTGTGTGTGTGTATGCTTCTATCTGGGTGCACCAGGCACTTAGCCTTACTGCATTACCGCTGGATACTGGCACTGAGCTCACTTCCTGTGTCGGGGCTTCAGTCCCTGTACATAATTCCATGGGGAATTTCTCCAACAGGAAGTTTCACAATGGCTGTTCCATTAAGTCCCATTAAGCCGCACCTGTCTGCCAAAGCAAGCGACCAGCAGCACTTCCTCTCTCGGTCTGTACGGGAGCAGCGAGTGCACAGGGAATTCACAGGGGAAGCATCCAGGCCATATTAGTAGCTGAATTTCAGGGCCTTTGAGGCCCTTCATCAGGAGGAGTGATTAGTCTAAATTCACCTGCGTGTGTGTGTGTGTGTGTGTGTGTGTGTGTGTGTGTGTGTGTGTGTGTAAGGTGTGAGAGTTAATGCTGTCTCAGCAGGAACAGGAAGGAAGTGTAGGCTTGGGGGAGTAAATCGTTATAGATTGTGCTGACCGATGAAAATGTTTTAAGACTAGTGTTTCTACCAACATAGGATCCGAGGTTGTAAATGACAGCTCGGCTACACACACACACACACACACACACACACACACACACACACACACACACTGCCAAAGACTAATGGTCATGAAAGGGTAAAAAAAAAAGTTTCCTAATTTCCTGTTTTTATTTGGCAAATTTTACATTGTGTGTGTGTGTGTGTGTGTGTGTGTGTGTGTGTGTGTGTGTGTGTGTGTACATGCCTCATTAGTTCTTCTTAAAATCCATGAGTGTGGTATCTTCATTCAGTAGGTGTTTAAGCAGAAGTAGGTCCAGACTGGATGGAGCTGCATATGTGCAACAGGTGCTGGATTAACACGTCAGGCACAACGGAGCATATGCCCACGTTGCCATGGTGAAGGCAGCCTTAACACGGCACGGTGGTATTAGCGACTACTCAAATACACATCCATGCCTCCGTTCCTCGTTCAAACCATTTGAAATAACTAATAACTTCAATGCAGATATCCGTCGATTCAGATCTTCAGAGCACTCGGCGCTAATATCCGGTTCCTCTCACGTTCACCTCACTGTTTGTTTCAGGCACGACTAAAAATAACTTCGCATCGATTCGTTAATGACGTTTTACTGATTTATGATTAATTAACTAACCTCAGACTCACTCATGGATTCTGTGACGTTTTATCCTTCCGTGTACATTTATTATTAACGTTCTTTTACTATTCGTTTTATTTTTTATATCTGATGAATCGGTGATTTATTAAAGACACAAACACAACGCTGTACTTTTATTAGCATCGTTAAATCTTAGAACCAGAATTGAATCTTGAGGGATGTCAATTTCTGTTAGTTTGTGATGTAAAAAGTCGTAGCCTAATGGTTAGAGAGTCTGACTCTTCACCCTAAGGTTGTGGGTTCGAGTCTCGGGCCGCCAATACCACGACTGAGGCGCCTTGAGCAAGGCACCGAACCCCCACAACTGCTCCCCGGGCGCCGCAGCATAGATGGCTTCCCACTGCTCCGGGTGTGTGTTCATGGTGTGTGTGTGTGTGTGTTCATGTGTTTGTGTGTGTGTGTGTGTGTGTGTGTGTGTGTGCACTTCGGATGGGTTAAATGCAGAGAACAAATTCTCTGCAACAAATCTGTATGTTTTGGTAGCTCTGGAGGAGAACAGGTCCTTGATGGAGAACAGGTTTCTGCTTATGAGCCAAAATGGCGAGCTCCAGCTAGGTCACTTTAATAAGTCCCTTTCTTTTTTTTTTAATCCCAGTTTCTACTCGTTTGCTTCCAGAAGGCTTTGGGGGAAGTCGTGGCCTAATGGTTAGAGAGTTTGACTCCTAACCCTAAGGTTGTGGGTTCGAGTCTCGGGCCGGCAACACCACGACTGAGGTGGTGTGAGTGTGTGAGTGAATGAGTGTGTGTGTGCCCTGTGATGGGTTGGCACTCCATCCAGGGTGTATCCTGCCTCGATGCCCGATGACGCCTGAGATAGGCACCGGCTCCCTGACACCTGAGGTAGTTCGGATAAGCGGTAGAAACTGAGTGAGTGAGATGAGAGGGTCACAGTACTTAGCCGTACGTCACTTCACTCCGAAGTTTCAAAGTTCTGATATTGCCAAGTTAAGCATTTCATGCCCAATTAAAGCTCTTGTGCTCCAAATCCAAAAATATTCGCCCTGTAATCTTTGCTTCAGACGTCAGTAATACGCTTGGTGCTGCGAGTGACAGCTTAATGAACTCACACATGGCAGCTTCAGGACCGTGAGCCTCCCGAATCAAAGGTTTGACGCATCCCTGAACCTGACTCGTGACACGTCTGTCACTTTGGTGCTCTCGAATACTCGTACTGCATAAGGAAGCAGATTCTGTTAAAAGCTTTTTTTTTTAAAAAAATGATAGATTATTAATCAACATCATAATATCTGTCATACGTACATACACTGGGGTCACGGTGGCTTAGTGGTTAGCACGTTCGCCTCACACCTCGAGGGTCGGGGGTTCGATTCCCGCCTCCGCCTTGTGTGTGTGGAGTTTGCATGTTCTCCCCGTGCCTCGGGGGTTTCCTCCGGGTACTCCGGTTTCCTCCCCCGGTCCAAAGACATGCATGGTAGGTTGATTGGCATCTCTGGAAAATTGTCCGTAGTGTGTGAGTGTGTGTGTGTGAGTGAATGAAAGTGTGTGTGTGCCCTGTGATGGGTTGGCACTCCGTCCAGGGTGTATCCTGCCTCGATGCCCGATGACGCCTGAGATAGGCACAGGCTCCCCGTGACCCGAGAAGTTCGGATAAGCGGTAGAAGATGAATGAATGTCCATACACTCATTTGTGTACTAGTTGCCCTGGTAAGTTTAGTACATTAACGCAAACACCACCAGGGTCAGTGTCAGTGGTTAAGGTGGTGAGTTCAATCCCAGGTTCACCTAGCTGCCACTGTTTGGCCCCTGAGCAAGGCCCTTAACGCTCAGTTGTATAAAAAAACGAGATAATGTAAGTCGCTCAGGATAAGTGCGTCTGCAAAATGCTGCTGCTGTAAAATGTCAGTGTTTGATGGAAATAAATCCCACATTCATCATGTGAGCATCCTGCATGGTGGGAATGTTAGCAGACATGACAAAATCATTTTATATATATATATATATATTTTATTATTTTTTATTTTTCTGTGCTTGTTGCTGTCACTATTCCTCATTTAGTCTTCATCAGAATCGGCTGTGGAAGGATCGGTTTAGCTTGAGATTTCTAAAAATATTGCTGTCTTCATGCTAATGACCACAACGCATAGCTTTTGCTGCTGTCTTGTTAGTGACACGGGGGATGTTAACAAGTTTTAAAGCATCATTTTACGCATGTCAGAGTGTCAGAATGGCAAAAAAAAAAAAATATTGCATCGCTACAGAAACGGCTACGGAATTTTTGCAGCTTCTCGCGAAGCCTGCCGTTCGCCGTGACAAGCCGACGTTAGCGTGGCGGTTTAATAAGCAAATATAATGACTGGAAAATGGCAGATATGGATAATCATTTGTGCCGCATGCACAAACAAGTCCTGAGCACCTGGTACACTGTGCAAGCAGAAAATAGTCCTTAAGTTTGTTGTGGATATTTATGGTTTATGCTCTTGAATAGAAAGTGCTTGAATTGTGTTTGCTAGCTGCACTTGTCTCAAGTTTATGCATGTTCTTTTTGGAGGGGCTTTCCACTGGAGGTGTGTGTGTGTGTGTGTGTGTGTCTGTGTGTGTGTGTGTGTGTGTGTGTGTGGGTGCGGTAATACGATTTAAACTAGAGCAAGGATTGAATAGGGAAAAAATTATATTTGGGCCAGACCTGCAGTGCTTAGCATTGACAATAGTATACACACACACACACACACACACACACACACACACACACACACACACACACACACACACAGCTTTGTGTAATTAAAGATAAACAATGTTATTCCCTCTCTAGTCTGTCTGCTAGTGGAGCTTTTCTGGCACATTTTGCGCTAATAATCAGCATTATTACAGTTCAGAATATAACCAGCATGAATCATAAGAAAAGCCACTCGTTGTAGCCGTGGAGCTAACGATTAATTCCGCTTTTCTCATTTGAATCCGTGAAATCGTGATCCTGGATATTTATGTCAGACTTCAACACAGCAATTATATTGTGAGTGATGATGTCATCAATCAGAGTTTTTTTTTAGTTTTCTCTTCATCAGCATTTGCAAAAAATGTCTTTACGTCCGAACTTCTCGGGTCACGGGGAGCCTGTGCCTATCTCGGGCGTCATCGGGCATCGAGGCAGGATACACCCTGGACGGAGTGCCAACCCATCACAGGGCACACACACACTCTCATTCACTCATTCACTCACACACACACACACACTACGGACAATTTTCCAGAGATGCCAATGAACCTACCATGCATGTCTTTGGACCGGGGGAGGAAACCGGAGTACCCGGAGGAAACCCCTGAGGCACGGGGAGAACATGCAAACTCCACACACGCAAGGCGGAGGCGGGAATCGAACCTCCGACCCTGGAGGTGTGAGGCGAACGTGCTAACCGCTAAGCCGCCGTGCCTCCCGACTATCAACATAACCAGGTAAATTATAATTTCATACAATTTGACCTCATGGCTATTAACAAGCTATAGTTATTTTTCCATGCAAGTTACTCTTCTTACTCTTATGTCATGTGACGTGTCTGCAAACGAGATCTACTTTTATTTAATTATTTATCGAATGCATGAAACAGATGATCTCATTTCCTCTGGAACAGAGAAAAAGAACCAAAAGAACCTCAGTAACAGATCCGAGAAACCTGAAATCGCAAAACTAGCGATCGGTACGTTTTTTTCGTTCGTTTGTTTGTTTGTTTGTTTGTTTTCTCCATATGATGTAGACATCAGTAGTAATGACGTCATTGTGATAAAAAATATAGATATATATCATTCGTTGACTTTTCATCGCTTTTGAATGAGGCCAAGCTGAACATGAGGAAGCTCTGCAGATGGTCCAGGACAAGAGCGAGGAAGAGTTCACCAGAAATGACGTCTGTACTTTTCACGACAATTCGCGACCGATTATATGCATTATAATCATTTCTGAATCTGTTGGGGGGAAAAAACGCGATCGTGTACGATGGAAAAGCGCCGCGGGACCGCGCGGGATCGGTCAAGAGCGTACGGGAGCAGGTGGGTTAGGATTAAAGGGAAAAAAAATAAAAACCCAGCAGACATTTCTGCTGTTACACCTAGAATAATGCTGGCTAACCTTCTGCACCTGCTAATATAAAAATGTGATATAAGGCATCGTTCTCCTGCCATTCTCTGCTCGTTATGTCATCAATACCCATCTCTTTCCATCATCACACCATTACCCTGTTCATGACCTCTCGATGTGTAGCTATAACCTGTCATCTTGAACGCCCTTCAGTGCCAATTTAAACAGATTTTCCAGGTAGAGTCAGGCATCACTGACTGGCTCAGAGTCTGTCTGAGAGCTAAGAGCATCCTTCTTTTTCTTTCTCTCTCTGGTTCCATGCATTAAGGCATAGATTTGTCTGGATGAATGAGGGCCGTGAATAGCGTATTAGAGTCAATCTAAACCTAAATCACCTCAAATATGTTTCACCCAAGGCACGCTGTAGCATTAGTCATTCTATATGCACTCTCTCTGTCCGTCTTTTTTTATCTCTACCCTGCAATCGGATTAGCTGGTTATGGTAACATTTTTTCTACCTAATGTGCATTTCACATACTTTTATTCTGTGTGTGTGTGTGTGTGTGTGTGTGTGTGTGTGTGTGTGTGTGTGTGTTTGCACACAAATGCTCATAAATCTTGGCTAAGAAACGTTCTATTTGTTGGCCTGTCCCTCCAAGGCGTTTGACCTTTCAGTCCTTTCCCTTTTATTTTTCGAAAGGAAAGAAAACAAAGCGGAATAAAATAAATAGAACGTCTTTGCCCGTGCTGCTTTAATAAAAGAATACCTCTCTGCCCTCCCCGCATCAATATTTTAGCTTCAGCAAGCATTAAAGAAAACCGACACGTATTAGCATCCTCTCTTACAAAGCAGCGATCAGAGCATCGAGGCTTTCCCCACGGAAAACACAACGTAAGCACAAACCGTCGGCTTAGACGTTATGTACACGAGGAAGAGATCACTAGCAGTTATTAGGAAGCTTCGATGAATATCTGGTAACTCAATCATTTCCTACCGCTTATCCGAATTTCTCGGGTCACGGGGAGCCTGTGCCTATCTCAGGCATCATCGGGCTCGAGGCAGGATACACCCTGGACGGAGTGCCAACCCATCACAGGGCGCACACACACACTCATTCACTCACACACTCCAGACAATTTTCCAGAGATGCCAATCAACCTACCATGCATGTCTTTGGACCGGGGGAGGAAACCGGAGTACCCGGAGGAAACCCCCGAGGCACGGGGAGAACATGCAAACTACACACACACGAGGCGGAGGAGGGAATCGAACCCCCAATAATGGAGGTGTGAGGTGAACGTGCTAACCGCTAAGCCACCGTGCCCCCTTTAAACAAATCCATGGTACATTGTATGACATACAGGATAAACAACACAAATGTGCAACCAAACAGAAGACCAAGAAGAACAAGTAAAATGCTGCCAACTCAAAGGAGCAGATGAGGAAAATTTGTTATAAATTTTACTGTTTATACAATTTATCGTGCGTATTCTGACGTTCTATTTCAGTGAAAACTAAGTTTGGGAGTCTATCAACGAGAACCAGAGAAGCTTCAGCTCACCCACCATGGCACTTTACAGTGTGTTAGCAAGCCTGGTTTGCATAGCATTAATAAAGCTGATGATACAGAAGTCTGAGTCCATGCTATAACTTTGCTATAACCCTGTTTTAGAGTCGGGTGTCGAGGCCTCGTACTTTGTTGTGTTAGGGATAGAAGGTTTGTCCTGGTCTATAATGGAAGTAAAGAGCTGAGAGAAGATCTTTGTGTGAAAAGACAGATAGATCTTTATTCCTGTCCATTTTTAAACCTGTAAACAAATCCAAATCCTGATGCTCAGATACTAAAGTAACCTAAAGAAAGCAGCTTTTATTTCTCCCTTAATCGGTACGACGGCGTATCTCGGGCGTCATCAGGCATCGAGGCAGGATACACCCTGGACGGAGTGCCAACCCATCACAGGGCACACACACACTCTCATTCACTCACACACATACACACACACACTACGGACAATTTTCCAGACATGCCAATCAACCTACCATGCATGTCTTTGGACTGGGGGAGGAAACCGGAGTACCCGGAGGAAACCCCCGAGGCACGGGGAGAACATGCAAACTCCACACACACGAGGCGGAGGCGGGAATCAAACCCCCGACCCTGGAGGTGTGAGGCGAACGTACTAACCACTAAGCCACCGTGCCCCGAGTCCTGGACACGTCAGTTCCAATTTAGTAAACATCCGAACAAACACAAACACAAACATATGCAATACTCTTTATTTTGTATTTATATTCGATCTTCTCATCGAGACAAAGTACTCGGGGTTAATACATGCGTTAACTCTTGACGTGTTAGTTTGCCTTCCTGCCCCAGACACAATTTCCATTCATGGATGGCGTGGATTCTGAAGCTCAGAGTTGATCCAGCGCCTGCGGGAAGCCTTGGCCTCGCCAGTCCTGCCCTAATTCTCCTTTGAGGAGCTCCAGTGGAGTTCCAAGGACCTTTTTGAGTG